>NC_135546.1:7200487-7500487 GCF_045843805.1 Urocitellus parryii
AATAAAATCGATTAAACTAAAAAAAAAAAAAAGAAACCAGTCATGATAGTTACTAGTTACTGATCACCCTGCACAAGGTGCTGGACCTAAGTCCTTCACACACATCGTGTCATTCAATACTCATGACCAACACACTCCATATCCTCAGCACACGTGCTGACTTCTTATCCTTGGCCTAAGAAGTTGACTACCAACTGGTGAACTCAAAATTACCCTCCTACCATTCTGCAAGCCAGAAGTTGGAAAGGAATCCTTCTGGGTTAATTTGGGGGTGTCAGCCAGGGTGGGGTTCTTTCTGGAAGCACTAGAGAGAACTCATTTCTTTGCCTTTTTCAGTTTTCAGGGATAGCCCACAACCCTTAGCTCATAGTTCCTTGCTCCATCTTTAAAGCCAATTAGAAAGGCTCTGTATGCTTTCTGGCTCTCCTCTGACTCTTTTTTAAAGGTCCTATGATTACACTAGATTTTCCCAGTTATTTGAGGATCATCTCCCCCTCTCAGTGAAGCTGATTAGCAACCTTGGTTCTATCTGCAAATTTCATTCCCTTTTGCATTGTGTGTTAGTCCGTTTGCGGTTGCTATCACTGAATGCCACAGACGGGATCATTTATAAAGGTTAAAGGTTTATTCAACTCTCAGTTGTAGAGGCTGGGAGGACCAGGTGGATGCGGCCCTATCTGGAGAGGGCCTTTTGGTGGGAGCTGGGGAATTTGTAGAGTTGTAAGGTCGGCAGAGCATCACATGCTAAGAAGGACACCATCAAGGAACAGAGATAAATTAGACCAACAACAAGCAGGTGGCCATGCCAGAATCAAAGAAGGCTCTGTGAAATCTTAGGAACTACTCTTCTATTATCTCAAAAATGGTTTACTGAAAGTTTTTACCCTGTCAGGGAAATAAAATATCCTAATGTGTGCCTGAATGACCAAATGAAATGTTAAAAAAAAAAAAGGAAGAAAAGAAAATAGAACAAAACAAAAAGAAACTTTAAATCAGTCTTTGGGCCATTGCTAAATGCTTGGAAAGAATCTGGTAACTTTATTTTTCACTTTTCAACCAGTTCTTCGATACAGTAAAGATCGAAAGCTCTGATGGAGTACCTTGGCTTCTGCTACTTAATTAACAATTTTGAATCACAAGAATCGAGGGTGTCCTTCTGTTCCAACAATACAGGGTGTAAGCAATTAATTATAAGTGTGTTTTCATCGGCAGAGTTCCCGATGGGTATAAATTTGCTAGAATTATCATTTTAAAAAAAATTTTTGACTTTTCAAAGTCAATATCTTTCTTTTTTGAAGGGAGGGGAAGAGGAAGATCAATATCTTTTTGTTGTTGTTTGTTTTGGTACCAGGGATGGAACTCAGGGACACTCGACCACTGAGCCCCATCCCCAGCCTTTTATTTAGAGACAGGGTCTCCCTGAGTTGCTTAGGGCTTCACTTTTTGCTGAGGCTGGCTTTGAACTCAAGATCCTCCTGCCTCAGCCTCCCAAGCTCCTGGGTTTACAGGCATGAGCCACCACTCCCCGCCAATACCTTTTATATAGCAATAACCTACCATGACGGACAGTCCTACAAAAATCGTTATTGGATTACGTGTGGGGTTTTTTTGTACATTTTAGTCTATGGGATTATTCTCTGTTGTTCCTCTGCCACTTGCTGCTCATGAGATTTTTTTTGGGAAATTCACTTTGTTTTTATAAATTCATCTTCTCCAATTATAAAATAAGGAACACTGTGGCGTCCTCACTTGGGGATACATTGCAGTACATGGTTGATTGCGTGTTCCCTGATGCAACACATATAAAGATATGTCACATATTGTTTTCATCGGATTTTAACGACTTATTTAGACAGAGTCAATCCGATTAATTATGATGCTCACTTTTTCAGTCGCAAAATTTACTCACCCACCCTCGCATCCTCAAGTGGCTTATATTTCAGTACCACTTCTTAGATAACTTTCAAACCTCCCACAGTTGACAAAGGGACTGAAATACGGCAGCAGAAGATGGCAGCACAGTCAGGCTGCGTAGTGCACACCTGTACTCCCAGGGACTCGGAGGCCGAGGCAGGAGGACCTTAAGATTGAGGACAGCCTCTCCAGCTTATTGAGGTGCTCAGCAACTTAGTGAGAACCTATCTCAAAATTTAAAAAAATAATAATAAAAATAAAAAAGGATTTGGGTTATGGATAAGTGGTTACATGTTTCTAGGACCAAAGGTGGAGAGAGGAATATTGGTAGGTAGGTAGGTAGATAGATAGATAGATAATAGATACATAAATAGATCAATTGATCAATCGATATATATATATATGCATATGTATTATTCACAATAGAGTTGTCTTATTTTTATTCAATATACATTGACTTTATAATTCCTTTTGGAGTCATAAATAAAATGAGAGGCATTTTCAAATATAAATTGATGGGAAGCTAATTTGTCCTGATTTCTTGTGGCCTCTGTCTTCTGACTGTGCCTTTGACTCCATGCCCCCAAGCCTTCCCTGAGCTGAAGTCAAATTTCTCAAAGCCTACAAAAATCACTACCGTGGTGACCTCGAACATTGATTTCCTGGAAAACGGAACTCCGGGCTCTGGTGAGATTGTCCTCCACGTTGTATCTGTCCCTGGGTGGGGACATTGTTTTTGAATGTTGATTTTTTGCATCCAGGTGTCATGAAGCAGCCGACGGGTGGGTCCCCAAAATATATTATACTCTAGACAGGAAGTGCCCAGTGGGTAGCATTCTATGGGACTCCCGATACCATGCAGAAGGACGTCAGCAAGGGCAGCCTTGCCTGGCCACTTGGTGCATTCCTCTGTCACTTCTCATGAAAGAAAAAGACGCATAGGACAGGTGGGGTCGGCAGAATGATTTTGCATGCTTTTTTTTTTTTTTTCTTCTCCTCCTGGCTCCCTTTCTTGAGATCTTCCCAGGGATCGAGTGGATATACTCTGTTCTCTCCTGAGTACGTCGTTGGCTCCTAAGGACAGGCTGTCCTTCTCTGTGGGAAACCGGAACGTTTGCAACCCTTCTTGTGTGGGAGAAGGTAAATCTTGGTGCAGAAAGAGACTAAGAGAAGGCACGTTTGACTTTGCATCTCCAATCAGCTAATGGATGAGAGGGGCACAGAGAAATCTCATTAGATGTCTCCTCCTTCGTGCAAGAGTGTGGCATCAAAATAAAACCTTAAAAATACCTTGTGAACGTTCAAAATTACATAACGGATTTTCCTGTGTTTTGATTACGTGGCTTATTATTATTTTTTTTAATCACAAAATGCATCCTCATTACTAATTTGGACCTTGTCGATTCATGTCTCACCCACTGGAAAGTCTCAGTTGTCCTGGGGAAAATCAAAATACCTGTATCCGTCATTGCTGATCCCAGATTAGAAATACTTACAGATCCAGTTCAAACAGCATACATAACTCTGCTAAGATCTTAATATCATCTAATATTTTAAACGCAAGTATGGAGGGTGAGAGAGAAACTTGATTGATTAAATTCTTCCTTTCAACGAATTTTCGCAGAACACAGAAACAAACGCAAAAATATCATCACTTTCACGATTTTTCACACTCTGCGCTGTAGGGCGGTAGCGTTTATGTAAAAATGTGCATATTAGTAAGAATATATATTTTTGACACCCTCCGAAACCGCCGCCGCGTGAAGAAACCAATTATTCACTGTCACTATTGGGTACCTGTCATTATTTTTCTCTGAAGATGCAAGCGTATTCTATCGGCACAGTATTTTGCTCTAAACAGATCTTGACCTGCCAGATCAGACCAGCATATTGATACCTCGGAAGGATTCTTCAATAGGGAGAGGTAGGAAAAGCTACTGGTGGAAGGTCATGCAAAACTGCTGTGGGACTGAATGCAGATAACTTATATGGTTCCTTCTGTTCTCTGCAAGTCGAGGTATTTTATTCACGTTACTTTTCCAAAGAACATGGAACAAGAAGAAAATTTTACAAAGCCATCTGTGACATTCTCTTCTTTATTTTTTTTTATTTTATTTTATTTTTTTTATTTTTTATTTTTGGACACTGCATACGAAAACCCTAGTTTCTACTTGTCCTTGTTGAGGTATTTGGCAATTTTTCATCTTGTGCATTAAGTTCAGCTCTGGAAGGGACTTAAAACCAAAACCCAGCAGCTGAGACATGAGGAGGCTGAACGGCAACTCAAGCTACTTAGCCAGAGGAGAGCAGGTCTGCGCCACACACAGAAGCAATATCACAGCCTGTCTCTGTCACCGGCAACTTCTTGACACTGAAGACCGGTCCCACCCATTATATAAAGTATGAACTTTGAAAAGACACTTAGCTTCACTAAGCCTCAGTTTTAACAACCCTAACTTGGGATTAGTCATCAAAATACCATTCTCTTTGAGCTTTTCCACTGGCTCAGTGAAGGAATCTATTTTATATGTTGTTTTTACATTTTTTTCAGGGGGGGGGGTGGCGGATAATTTTTTTTTCTTTTTGGTAACCAGGGATGGAACTCGGGGGACACTTGACCACTGAGCCACCTCCCCAGCCCTATTTTGTATTTCATTTAGAGCCAGCGTCTCACGGAGCTGCTTAGCGCCTCAATTTTGGTGAGGCTGGCTTTGAACAGGCAATCCTCCTGCCTCAGCCTCCCAAGCTGCTGATATTATAGGTGTGTGCCACCACACTGAGGTAGATTTTTTTTTTTAATTCACATTTTTCTACCCAATTCCAAATCCTACTAAGGTAGAAGATTATTCAAAAAAAAATACAGTAGTACAGATGCAAACATTTAAGGATATTAGGAAAGTGATTGGAAGAGTCAGATCTCACCTAGCCAAGAGACTCAGTCTAAGCACCTGGTCTAAGGTAATTGCCTTCATAGAGGCTTCAGAAGGCAGAGGACTGGAGAAAGCCAGGTCACCACTAAAGGCAGCACGAGGCTACAGTCAAAGCAGTGGACACCTGTGTCATACAGCACACAGGGAGCAAAAAGCCCAGGCCTTTGGAGACCCAGTATCACAAACTGAATGAAGCAAATCCAGGAAGGTAAAACCCCAGCCCTCAGTGCTTGGCAGTGGAAGCCAGCCATTGCTCAGAGAAATGGAGGTGACTGTCTAGAAAAATAAAGCCCAAAATATGACAGGACCTTGGACTCAGATATGGGCCTCCAGGTTTGCAAGTTCCGTGGTAAAGGCTGAGGCAGGGAAGGGGCAGATTTGCTGTGTGCAGAGAGAGAGAGAAGGGGAAAGGAGAAGCCCTAATGCAACTGTGTACAGTGGTTCGATGTTGAACTTGACCAACATCACTTTGTTAGCCCTGGAAAAACCACTAATTTTTTTTTTTTTTTGCATGTGTTAGGAGGTAACAACTCCTTTCTTTACACGATAAAAGCATAGAAAGCTATATATTTCCCTCAAAAAAAAAGAGACTTTTCCTGTCTTCCCTAAGTTTTGACATATGGGTATTCTGTTTTTGAGTCTAGATAGGACACTTTTTACATATCTATCTTTTTTTTTTATTTATTAGTGATTAAACTAACTTCTAGATCATTCACTTAGTAGATGGCAGATGAGCAAAGTATTTCTTAGAAAATTTCCAGGTTGGAGAGTTTTCTTTGTGCCCATGGGTCTGCCTCCTTCTTATCTATTTATTTTCGAATTGATGGGCGTGAATGAAGCATATATGCCCTCTATAGGGAATAACAACATAAATATGTACTTGCATATGTTTATGTACATGAAACACCTAGGCTACGGATCTTCTCTTCCAAATCCCTTGTGCACATAGGTATTCTCGCCTTTTCAACTGCTCGATCATTCAGTTTCTGCAAGGCATGGAAGAGAGAATTCCTCAGTGACTGTATATTTTTCAAGTTAAATAAATCATCCACCTACTCGGGCACGGTGGCACAGACCTGTCATCCTGCAGATCAGGAGGCTGAGGCAGGAGGATCGCCAGTTCAGAGCCAGCCTCAGCAAAAGCCAGGCTGCTGAGCAATTCAGTGAGACCCTGTCTCTCAATAAAATAGAAAATAGGGCTGGGGATGTGGCTCAGGGGTCGAGTGCCCCTGAGTTCAATCCCTGGTTACCAAAAAAGGAAAAAATATAAATCATCCACCTATAATGGAATGGTTGCTTAAAATAAATCATGATGAAACAATGGCATTTCATAATAATGATATACTATAATGGCATTTCATTTCAAAAATAATGATATACTATAAAATGTAAATAATTCAATCATTCTAAATTATATACATTATTCGAATAAACAATCATACTAAAATGCAACAAAATATACCACAGGTGGTAGCAGGATTGACAGTGATTGCTTTTTGCAGATACAGATGATGTCAAGATTATAAAGGTAGGAAATGGAGTTAAAAAAACCCTAGTTACTGTATAATTCCATCCTACTTTATTTAAATAAATGCATGTGTATAGGTGCCTGTACATTTTGCACAGTTATTCATAGAAATGTTTGGAAGTACGTTCTCCACCATGTTCACAATGGTGACCCCTTATTTGCAGAATATAAACCACTTTCACTTTTTTCTTTATGTTCCTCTGAGTTGATCTGAATATTTTTTTTAAATATTGCATTTATAATCAAAGGGAAAAAAAATAATAAGGCTACTATCATGTTGAAAAGAAATCACTCACGTAGTTGTCATAAATCATGTACCAAAGAAGATAATTACTCCTTAAATTTACTCTTGTGTATACAAAGTCTCATAAACTCAAACAGAATTAAATATAAATTAAACCAGAGGAAAAATAACACATTTTTGTGAGCGCTGAAAGGTTGATCAGTTGCCAAAGGCACAAGTCACTGTGTCATTGTAAGAGGACAAACCAAAGTGATTTTCTCGCTCTCACGCAACACTCAGTGTTTGGTGCCTTTGACACCAGGTGTGTGGGTCATTTGTCCCTACGTACCAAGCAGGTCACCAGGGACATCAGCTCAATGCTCTCTAATGCAGTTCAATTCTGACACTTGTTATTCACAGAGAGTGTCCAATCCCACAAGCTGAAGGCTTGGACCTACAACTCTGCGCAGTTCAGATGCCAGTTGTAAGTGATGGGTAGTTTCCCCGGTGCTTCTGACCTAGGAGCTATGAACTGGGCATTTCTACCCGCTCGTTGAATCTGATCAATTTGCTAGCAAGCCTTGCAGAAGTTGGACTTATTACAAAGGATGTAAGCAAACAGAGTAATGGAAGAGATACAAAGGATAAGGGTGTGGGAAGAGGCTCTGAGATCCGAGGACGCCTCTCCTGGCTGCTCTACCCTGCAGGAACTCCCTCAGCGAAGGTACCAAAGCTCTCCTGAACCCAATCACTCTGTGTTTCATAGAGGTTTCATTGCATAATTAAATCATTGGCCATTGGTGACCTGCGAAATCTTCAGCCTCTCTCTCTCTTCCTTGGAAGTTCAAAGTCTCATGGTGCCTCTGTCTTGCAGGTGAAGCTACCTAGGAGCTGCCAGCCACCTGCCACCTCATTAGCATAGAAAAGACAATCTTACCACTTCAAAGATGCCAAGGTTTTTCAGAACTTGTGTGCCCTGCAACCAGGGGAACAAAATCCAAATGAATATTTCTTACTGTATCCAGCGCCATATCATAGTTCCTACATCCGGGAGTTCTGTATTATTGCAATACTTCCTGTTTCTTGCAAAGAACTTGTGTTATTTAGTTAAATAATCCGGGCAACACAGTCTCAAGCTGTAGCTTTGTTTCTCATTTTTTCTCTAAAGATAAGCTCCCAGGTAATAAAATATATTTACGGTTATATTTACCAAGTTGACCTCTGAAAATTAGTTTTTCCTTTTCTCTCTCCTAAAATGCATTACAGACTATAGATATTTAGGAGAAACTTTTTTATTTTTATTTTTATTTTTTTTAGTTTGTGTTGGTATTACGTGATGCAGTAAATTACTATATTCTATTCACACCAGGGTTTTAATTCTATAAGTTTCTACTTTGGGGTAAAGATTTATTAAGTCATACAAGCATACATAAGGTTTGCTATAGCATTTTGATGACAAATCATATAACAAACTGTATTATTTATATGATTTTTATTTTCATACAATGAGGAATTTAATTTGAAATCTGTTCGTGGACTTTATTTCACTACCGGGGCCGTAGTACCTAAGAGAATGGGGGTAAGATATATGTTTTTAATTTAATTTTCTGAGCTTTTGATGGCGGAATGCTTTGTAACTTTTACATGACATACATCAGATATCATAATTTACTATTCCCATTCCATTTAGTACCGGCCCAAGCCGTATGGTGGTTTCTTTGTTATTCTGACTGCCTCATGATATGCTTTTTTAATCTCTCTCTCTCTCTCTCTCTCTCTCTTTTTTTTTAGCACTCAAAACAAATAAACAGAAATCTTGGACTCTAGGTATCTGGAACGCAGTATGATGGAAGGGACCCTCCTCTGTTTTTTTTTTTTTTTTTAATTTAATAAGATTTTAATCAGTCTTACAAAAAAGGTTTCCAAACATCAGATAAACAAAAAAAAAAAATGACCATGTTAGATTTTTAAATGTCAATTCCATTGCCTCAAGAAGTCAGTATTATTTTAGCTCATTCGGGTGATATACAAATGACTCGTACCCACTAATGTATAAAATATCTTAATAAGAGCAAGGGTTCTACCATGAAAACTGTGCTCACATCCTAAGCCCAGTGTCTACCATAAGGGACTTGAGTTCTTAGGTATTACACTGTTTTCTAAATTAAGGAAGCGGTCTAGGCTCTCTTTCCAGCATTTTCTGAATGCGATTCCACTGGATCTACAGTGATTAAATAGCTTGTTGTTGCTCTCCGAGATATTAAATATCTTGTTGCTCTTTCTGGGTGGAGGATTAAATTCCCTTTTAAATGAATTCTCTTTCTCAATATTTATTTCAAATAGTTCCCGACACGATCCTGGCTTGTGTTTAAATAACTCCGAAGATCATTTCATGTGGAAAATCAAGAGACTTCAACTTCACATTTCACTACGATTAAGTTCTACTTCTCCAACGATCTAATGATAGGGTGCCAGCGTGGGATGTTACTAACAATGTGAGAGATACTTCCTGAGGACCTGCGTGTGCAAGATGGTGAAGGTAGCCCATGTGTAAGCGCTCACTGCTCAGCCATTCCTTATCCGAGTGACAGCAACGACTTATGCCATGCTCACTTGTAAAATAGCCTCATCGAAGTCCAAACCGCCTCAATATATTGGATAGAGTTTATTAAGGAATTAATCACATCCTTTATGCATCCGGTTGCTCACATGCAGAGAATCTATCCACGAGAGGTTTTAGGGATGGATATTTGCAGGTATTTTTCTTTACTTAGCCTGAGTCAGTTAAGAGGTTTGAAACCTTGGCCGGGTGCAGAGGCACACACAATCCCCGTGGCTCGGGAGGCTGAGGCAGGAGGATTAGGAGTTCAAAGCCAGCCTCAGGAACAGTGAAGCCCTAAGCAACTCAGCAAGACCCTGTCTCCAAATAAAAAACCCAATAGGGCTGGGGATGTGGCTCAGTAGGCGAGTGTCCCTAATTCAATCCCCGGTACCCACCTCCCCACAAAAAAAGAGGCTTAGAATCTTGATGACACCCTAAGTCACTCTTATTGACCTCTTTTTTTTTTTAAAAAAAGTGTTGTTTAAAAAAATTCAAATTGTTTTATATATGTATGTATGTATATATGAAACATAAAGTTCAGTCATCTTAAGTGTGCAATTCAGTTGCACTATGGTACATGCACATTGCTATCACCCACCATCTGCCTCCAGAGCCCTTTTTAATTTCCTAAGTTCTTTATCATTAAATATGAACTCCCCATCCCCCCGGCCCCCAATCCTTGGCCTTGGCTCTTCTAATTTCTGTTTCTCTATATTTGAGCATCATCACTATCTCAGATAGGAGGATGCATACACTATTCACCTTCTGTGGCCCAACCTATTCCATTTCGCATGGTGGTGTCTTCAAGGTGTAGGTTGGAGCGCGATTCAGAATTCTCTTCCTTTTCAAGACTGCTTAATGGTCCGCTGTAGGTCCATACGACATTTTTGTTCACCCGTTCAAACATCAGGGAGCACTTAGCATGGTTTCTGCCTGTGGCTATTGTGAATAATGCTGCCACCGCACTGGTGTAGACAGAATTCTTTTGAGTCCTCTTGTTCAGTTCTTTGCGGTATAGACAGAATTCTTTTGAGTCCTCTTGTTCAGTTCTTTGCGGTATAGACACAGTAGTAAAATTGCTGGATCAGGTGTTAATTCTACTATTTAATGTTTTAGCAGAGCGCTGTTTGTGACAGTGACTCTATCAATTTGCATTTTTGCTAGCAATATGTGAGTGAGATTGTATGTGTGTGAGAAAGAGAGAGAGAGAGAGTGTGTGTGTGTGTGTGTGTGTGTGTGTGTGTGTGTGCATCCTAACAGGTGTGAAATGATGGTGTTTTTTTTTTCTTTTAAGGATGGATGTCTAGAGAAAATGTTGTTGAAAAACACTCAATCCGGTTTTTATTATATGTAGCATAGAAAATAGTATGCAGAGCTACTTAAGGAACATCAGAGTTATTTTTGAAGCTCATATAATTTCTTTCATCTTTTTAAATAAGTTTTGCTAAGTGCTTTTTACTGTCTGCCTACCGTCCTGCCCGCCGACAGATAGGACACTCACAGTCTGGGAGAGGAGATAGGCACTCTTAAAAGCAACCAAAGTCGTCATTAGAAAGAAAGCCCTTGAGCTTTGGGGAGCACAAAGAAAGGGCAGGAGAGCATCCTGGTTACCCCAGCGAACGCTTCTTCCAAAAGGGGGTACCTAGGTCCACACCTGTGAATACAAATCAGCAAGATGCAGGAAGCTAGAAAATATTCCCCATGTTAGAATCCAGCTCCAAAACCCCATTTGGATTCTCAAATAGATTCCTGCAGGAAAATACTGACTTGGTGCCCAAGATGATAAACCAGTCAGTAAACTGCAGTTGGCGGGGTAAGGCCTCAGAAACTCAGTTTTGCAAATAAGAAACTTCAGAGAAACGTACTTGGTGCCACTGGTTTGGACATCCACCCGATAATCTGGAATGTCCCGGCCTAGGTATCATCTTGCCAAATACAGAATGAACAGTTCTCTCTGCTAGGAGGTGCTTGGGTGGAGTTTTCAATGCAAAAAGTTTCATTGCAAATATGACATAAGAAAGCTACTCAGTATTTCCCTTCCTTTTTTCAGCTTAGAAATGTGGGGATCATGAAGCACTGGACACTGAGACAAGTTGGCTTTGCAGATACAGAGACGGATACGTTTTCAGAATGAGGACAGATGCTGTTACGAGGCGTGTGTGTTAGTCAGTTTTACAACACTGTGACAAAATGCATGAGGTAGCTAGCATACAAACAGGAAAGGTTGACTTTGGTTTGTTGTTTCGGATACCTCAATCCATGGTCCCTTGGCCCTGTTGCATGGGTCCTGTGGTGGAACAGTACTTTATGGGGGGAATGTGTGGCAGAGGAGGATGCTCACCAGAGCAGCCAGGAAGCAGACCAACAGGAAGGACATTCGGGTCCCAGTATCCTCTTCAAGGGCATGTCCCCAGTGACCTACTTTCCGCCACTAGGCCCCACCTCTCAGGGGTTCCACTGCCTCCCAGGAGTGCCCCAGGCAGGTGGAAAGATGGCAATCATAATGGTAACCCTGGGAGAGGAATGCTAACACAGAATAGACACAGTGTGTCACACGGGGTTTCTGTGTCAGGACCAGGCACTGGGGAACCAACCTGGGCCAAAGCCCTGACATAAAAGGCAGCCTAACTCACCAATTAGGGACACAAAGTCTATGTTAGTTTCTATGGCTGTTGTAACAAGTACCACAAACTGCTGGCTTAAGGCAACCTACATTTCTTTCTTCACAGTTCTAGAGATTGGAAGTCCAAAATCAAGGTGTTAGCAGGGCCCTGTTCCCCTAACCCCTTTTTAATTTTTTTTTTTTTAGTTTTTTAAAATTTGTTCTTTTTAGTGATACCCAATGGTGGAATGTATTTTGACATATCCTACGTACATGGAGTGTAACTTCCCATTCTCCTGGCTGTACCTGATGTGGAGTTTCACGGCTCGTGTGCTCAATATGTGAACACGGGAAAGGGATGTCTGATTCCTTCCACTGTTTTCCCTGTTCCTAGTCTCCCTTTCCTTCTCTAATCGGAGGATCTCAGGGAAATTTTGACCTGTGAAAGTGGAGATGTCGTCGTAGATCATTTCGAGAAAATGAGATAAGACACAGTTTCCTCTTGAAAGCAAATAAAATCTCAGTGACAAGGGATGGACTGTTTTATACAACGTTGACTGTTTTGCAGAAAGTAACTTTGTAACTGTCATTATGCAGTCACATGTAAATGATGGATTTGGGCTGTGCCGGAACTCTACTGGATTAGAGCCTGTTTATGGTTTGGCTATGAGGTGTCCTTCCAAAACTCCTTTGTTTTTGTTTATTTGTTTTGTTTTTTGTTTTGTTTTGATACTGAGGCTTAAACCCAGGGCTTCATAACCACTGAGCCACATCCGCAGCCCTTTTTAATATTTTATTTAGAGACAGGGTCTCCCTGAGTTGCTTAGCAGCTCACTTTGGCTGAGGCTGGCTTTGAACTCACAATCCTCCTGCCTCCTCCTCCCAAGCCTCTGGGATTACAGGAATATTAATTCAGGAATATCGGGAGATGAAATGATTAAATTATGAAAGCCCTAACCTCACGGGTCCATCCTAATTTGAATGGACTAACTGGGTGTTCACTAGGTGGGTGGGCTGTGGCTGGAGGGGTCACTAGGGATGTATTCAGGAAGGGTTTAACTTCCCTATGGTCCTCTGCCCAGAGCCATGGAGCTGGCCCATCATGGTCTGAATCTCTGAAACCCAGAGACTAAATAAACCATTCTTCCTCCAAGTTGTTCTGGTCAGGAATTTTGTTCCCAGCAATTGAAAGCTGATTAGCACGGGGCCCATTCTAGCTCATTTCATCAGCAATCATCCTAATCTCCAAACTAAGTCGTATTGTAAGGCTCCGAGTCCACAGGAGTTTTTTTAAAGGATGGTGATCCTTGATGGAAATTCCAACTGAAGAATCGCTGGAGATGGAAATTGCTCGAGAAACAAAAAGTCTACAAAGATCAACAGACGCCGGACCCTCACTTTTAATTTCTTAACTCACCGAAAGGAAAATAGGGAACTCACTGAGAGATCACTAGTTTGGGGTCTGATATCAAAAGATTATCGGACGTATGTCCTCGAAAGATAATTCCAGCAACATTATTATTAAGAAGAGATTTAAATTGGAAAGTGTGTGGTGATAAGCGTCGGGTCAGATGTTATTTTAAAAGTTAATGGAAAATCTTGTTTATGCCCTTTTCCATTGTAGGCATTTTTAGCAAAAATACAAACAGACCCCATCTGTGGGAACTTTGTAGTTCCTGGAAAAGTTCATATTTGCAAAAAAAATAAGCGATTTTCTATGGCGGTATAGTCGTAGAAATATCCTGTCTTTATTTGTTCACTTATTTATCCTTCTTGTTTAATAAATGGGTACTAAGCACCTATCACATATTAATCAGTGTGATGGACATCCACAATGTAACATTGGGATAGAAATGAGCAGGGTCTTACAGTCAAATGCATACCCGGTGATTTTAATCAAATCATACAAAAACTAGATGTTTAATTACAGTCGGGAAGAAGAACAACTCAGAAAAGGTACGTATACGTAAGTGTATATAAAATGCAATGGGTCACTCTGTGTGACATTGTCCTATGAAAGGACATTAGAAAAGGAGATTCGATGGAGGTTTCTGCAAAGATGGTTGGCAGAATTCCAAACACAGCTTTCCGAGTCTTCCATCCCTCGTGATCATTCAAACTCAGACCTAGAATTGCAATAATAGGGTTCTGAAGACGCAATTCAAATCCCAATTTCAGTTCTCATTAAAGCAGAAAGGTAACCTGGATGGTTCCAGCCCAGGTGGTTAAGCCCTTTAGAAGCAGAGTTTTCCTCTGGCTAGCATCACAAGAGGAAGAAAGAGGGAGAAGGGATGCTAGAAGGATCTGGAGCACTGTCCATGGCTTTGAAGATGGTAAAGTCCTCCCCAGATCCTCCCCGGAGCCTCCAGGTGAGAGCCTAGCCAGACACCCCTTTTTTGGTCTTTGTTACACCCTAAGCCTGCAATGCAAGTTGAATCAAGTTGCATTTCTGACTTGCTGAGACTGAGATAGTAACCGTGCTTTGTGTTAAGCCTCTAGTTCTGTGGCCATTTGTTATGCAGCCCTAAAAAGTGATTCAGCAGATCCTTGGGGAAGGAAGTGAATCATGAGCGAACTAATCCAAAGAATGAATGTGCCAGGATGTCTTCGGAATTGATCAACAGCATCAGCCCTCGATCAGATCTCCACCAAAAGTTCTTGAAGGTTATGCTTCATCCTTGGAAGCATTTTTTTTTTTGTTCATTGATTGAACCCAGGGGGTGCTTAACCACTGAGTCATATTCCCAACCCCCTTTAATTTTATTTTATGTTTTTAATTGTCAGCCAGGATCTCACTAAGTTGCTTAAGGTCTTGCTAAGTTGCTGAGGCTGGCCTTGAACTTGCCAACCTCCCGTCTCAGCCTCCTGAGCTACTGATATGACAGTCGTAGGCTGGCCTGCGAATTTACTGCAGATCAAAACTTATCCGTTTTCATAGGATACAATTAGACCTCTTCCTCATAATGAGTTAACACCTACTTTCCTTTTAGTTTCTAGCTGTGGGTTGTTGTCCTAAGCTGCAGGGTAAGTAAGAGAGAGAAGGCTCAAAGAGACTGCAGACTAACGTGACCAATTATTTACAGCAAGGAAATCTGTTGATGGCTTTCCATAAGCAACAGGTGGGGTGAGGGTGATCTGTGCCTTTGCCAAACTACGCGGTGTGGGTCACTTCTCGTAAAATCCATCACTTGGTCCTCAGGAAATAATGGTGTCTTATTTTAAATAGGAGGGAAACAGCTGGGAAGGGTTAAGTAAGCTGCCCGACATTGAACAGCTATTAAGTGGGGGGTAAGAGAATGCAATGCTCATTTGAATTGCTTATTACTGCACTTGTCCTTCTAGAAAAAGGTTAGAGTTTCCTGGTGGAGTGGTCTTCAGGGAATTAGATAAAGTGGTCCATTTAATCATTGATCAGAACTCCTATACAAGAGGGGATCAATGTTTAAAAGGGTTTTGTTATTTTTGTATTAGCACTTTTCCTCCAGTTATAAATTTTAGTGTCCTCGTAGGAGGGAATGCAGATTTCAGCAAAGGTTAAGTCGTGCCCTTGAGGTCCGCTGGACAGAAGAACATTTCCCAGTCCTCAGAGGTCTGCCATTCCCAAATAGAGAGACATCTGGGAGCCAGTTAATAGATTGATTTTTTTTTTCCAAAGGAAGGAGAAAGTCATGCATTCAATTTTATGTGCTGTGCTAATCCTCTAATTACTCTTTAAATTGTTCCAGTCCTAGGAATGCAGACCAACCAGTTTTTTTTTTTTTTTTTTGGTGTTGGGGGGGACATACATTGGCCAGGTTTATTATCCTCCTTTCAAACTGTCATTTCCTGTTTACAGTCTCTGAATTGTGCACTCCTGTCTTAAGGAGGTAGCACGTGTCTTCCTGTTTTGCAGTTCCTGGCTTAGGAACTTTGGGCATTTATCCATATTTTCTTTAATTTCATGGGTTTTGCCAGTGTTATCCAGCTTTAAGAAAATTGTTGTGCACCTAGAGATGAGGCATTTCAGAATACTAAAACCTTTACAGAGAGGGATTTCAGCTTCTCTCTAAGCAGATTTAAAATACCTCATCGTTTGCTCTGAAATTTACACATCAGATATAGGAAGGTGATGTATTAATTTACATGGTTGTCCCAGGAGGGAAAACAAAGGAATTATCAGTCAGCATTTTTTTTAAATTTATTTATTTATTTATTTTTTGCTGTGGTGACTAAAAGGACCCAACTGGAAGAACTGTAGAGGAGGTAAAGTTTATTCAGGGGCTTCATTCTGTGGGAAAAATATGGCAGAGGGAAGCCGCTCACAGGGTGACCAGGAAGCAGAGAGAGACTCAGCTCCCCAGATGTAACACATACCCCAAAGACATGCCCTCCCATGCCCACCTCCTCCAGGCACAGCCCATGGGCCTTCAGCTCCCACTCAGTTAATCCCAGCAGAGGATTGATGCTCTGATTGTGTTAAGACCCTCATAGCCCGGTCCTCTCTCCTCGGGGAACCTTCTGGCTTTGTCTTACACACGAACCATCATAGCTTGTTGGAAAAGAAAGCCCGATATTTATCTATGACTTCCCAGGGTGGCTTGATCTATACTACAAAGAATGCACTCAGTGTTTGGCATGCCTTGGGAATGAAGCACATCCTAGGTACAAATGTGTGCTCGCGGTAGATTTATCTCCTCTCCATTCCTCGGTCTAACCAAGATATAGAAAATCTGTGAACGAGCTGTGTGGCCCTCTGAAGGCTAACCCCAGAACCTTTCTGAGTTCAAGGCCTGCATCTGAAGTGAAGAAGGCCCAGGTTGATTATCAGGAGTCCCAAGGAAATGAGGGACACGTGGGTGTACACACATACCGTGTACCGTGTCCTCATCTCTTTCGTGGGGTTTGAATGTCATAGAACACCCTGACACACGTCATGATTTCTAAGGGTCCTAGCCTGAGATGGGGAAAGCTCACCACCGGAGAGCATTTTTTTTTTTTTTGCTATCACCAAACAGCACAGAATGAGACAGTTATAAAAAGGCTAGCTGTATTTGGCTCACAGTTCTGAAGACTAGGAAGTTCAAAATCAGAGCTCTGCCAGGCATGGCGGCTCATGCCTATGATCCCAGCAGCTCAGGAGGCTGAGGCAGGAGGATCTCGAGTTCAAGGCAGCCTCAGCAAAAGCGAGGTGCTAAGCCACTCAGGGAGACCCTGTCTCTAAATAAAATACAAAATAGGGCTGGGGATGGGGCTCAGTGATCAAGTGCCCCTGAGTTCAATTCCCAATACCTCCCACCCCCATAATAAACTCAGACAGGGTTGTGTGGTGGGTCATTCTAGCTGGTAGGGACTCTTCTGAGACTGGGGGCAAGACAAGACACAACCTGGCAAGACAGAGAGAGAGCTGAGCTGGTTTATAACAAACCCACTCCTGAGATGCCCCATTGTGCCGCTGACCTGGTAATCCCTGAGTGGATTAATCTCTTCATGAGGGCACAGAACCCAGGACCTACTCAAGTCGTCACGGTCCCACCTGGTCTCACCCTTGAATACTTCACTACGGAGATCAAAATTCAGCCTGGGTTTCAGTGCAGGCATTAAACCCTCAGCACCTACCACGCTAAAATCTTCAAATTTATGGGCAATCCACTAAGCCTTGAAAATAGACCAGCAGTTCTCACTACAGGCCCTAAGACAGGTAGGCACCATTTTATTTTATACGTCGAGAAGTTTTCAATAAAGTAGCCAAAGCCTTGGCCTGAGAACACATCTAGAAAGGCAGAATTGGATTTAAATGCAGTTCTGGTGGGGAGGCCGTTTCCAAACAGTGGTGAGCACTTCATAGAACCTTTCATCCCCGTGTGTCCACAAGGGTCAGTTCTAATGGTCCACTGCCTGCTGTGTCTGTTTTATTCAGCTTTTTTGGGGGGGGGGCTATGGTAATCAAAAGACCTGACCAAAGCAATTAGAGAAGAAACAGTTTCTTGTGGTGCACTGTTTCAGAGGTTCACTTCATGGGCGGCCGGATCCATTACTCTGGGTCCAAGGTGAGGCAGAACATCATGGTGGAGGCGTATGGTAGAGACAAGCAGAGAGAATTTGGCTCACTAGGGACAAATGTATACCCCAAGGGCACACATCCCCCAGTGACCGAATTCCTTTAGCTGCCTGCCTCCAGTTACCACCCAGTTAATCCACATCAGTGAGTTAATCCACATCAGTGGGTTAATCCACATCAGTGTGTTAATCCACCTGTTTGGTTAGAGCTGTCACAGCCTAATCATTTGACCCCTGAAAATCCTTGCATTGTCTCACATGTGAGCTTTCGGGGAACACCAGCTGTCTGACCCTTAACATGGTCAGCTTTGTGCTCTTGCTGTTTATTTATTTATTTTTTAAACATTTTTAATTGTAGATGGGCATGATACCTTTATTTTTTTTTTTAATGTGGTGCTGAGGATTAAATCCAGTGCCTCCCACGTGCTAGGCAAGGGCTCTACCTCTGAGCTACACCCCTAGCCCTCTCTGGCTCATCTTGAAGCACTAACTTCTTACTGTGACACTTCTACCTGCTGCCCCACTTGTGACCGGAGCTGCCACCATGCTTTGATTTACTGGAAGAGGTTTTATAGAGAGCACCTCAAACTCAGGTCCATGTCTTCTCATTTTGAACCATGGATACTTGGGTTAATTTAGTTTCCACCTCATTAAATATTTTCTGTTTCATTTCCACATATTAATGGTACATGTGCCTGGGACCCAGAGTAATATTTGTGTATGTGTATACAGCAGATGCCGATCAAATCTACCCGCCCCTTTCCACCATCCTCTTAATATACACATACACTTCCCAGTTTCTAGTAATCACTATTCCTCTTCCAGGTTGACTTTTACACCTGTCACGTATGAGAGAGAATGTGAGGAACTTGTCTTTCTGTGCCTGGCTGATTTCTGTTAATGCAACAGTCTCAACCATTTTACTGCACATGAAAAGATGATATGCTTTTTTTGCAGCTGAGTAATACTCCATTGTGTACATATACCACATTTTATTCATCCATATATCTGCTGAAGGATAGAGAGACTATTCCCGTATCTTAGCTATGGCAATGGATGTGCAGTATCACTTTAGTACACTGATTTCCTTTGGATATATGCTCAGAAGTGGGATAGTTTGATCCTATGGCAAATCTATTTTTAGTTTTTTGAGGAGACCCATGAAGGTAGCACTAATTTATAAAGTGTGGAAGAATTCCTTTTTTCCATATCCTTGCAACCATTTGTTACTTTTTAATTTATGCTTTTATTTTATGTTTTTGAAAATTTTAGTTGTAGATGGACAGAATACTTTTATTTTACTTCTTTTTTTTTTTAATGTGGTGCTGAGGATTGAACCCAGTGCCTCACACATGCTAGTGCTCTACCCTTGAGCTATGATTTTAAATAATAGTTATTAGAACTGGGTGAAATGATAGCCCAGGGTTTGATTTCCATTCCTCTCGCTGCTATCAAGCATTTATCGGTCATTTGTATTTCCTCCTTTGAGAAGTGCTTCTTCAGATCATTTGCCAATTTGTTAAATTGGATCTCTAGATTTTTTTTTTTGTGAGGTTTGCTGAGTTACTTATTCTCAACATTAATCCTCTGTAGGATGATCGGTGGAAAATATTTCTTCCATTTAGAAGATTGTCTCATCACACTCAGTCGATGGTTTTCTTTAATCTGCAGAAACTTTTTATTCTAAAGTAAACCCATTTACGCATTTTCTTTTCCAATGTGCTTTTTGAATTCTATCCAGGAATCCCTTGCCTCTATCAATGATGCAAAGTGCTTCCCTATTTTTTCTTTCCCCCAGTGGTTTCAGAGTTGCACATCATCCATTTAGATTTCTGATCCATTTTTTAGTTGAATTTTTACACAAGGTGAGAGAGAGAGGTCAAGTGTTCATTTTTTTGTGTTGTGTGTGTGTGTGTGTGTGTGTGTGTGTGTGTGTCTACCGGTCTACCCTCTTCGATTTCTTTCATCAGTGTTTTATAATTTTTATTTTACAGGTCTTTTACTTCCTTGGTTAAGTTTATTCCTAGGTAACTATTTTTTTCCCCTTGGTAGCTATTGTGAATGAGGTGGTTTTCAGATTTGTGATAAATCTGCTCTTGGTGTATAGGAAATCTATACATTGTTGAGATGGAGCTAGGCAGCAGTAGAGTACGTGTCTACCATGTGCAGGACCCTGGGTTCACTCCTGAGTACTGCCAAAGAAGAAAGGAGAGGGAAACTACAGATTTCTGTATGTTGATTTTTGGTTCTGCTACTTTACTGAGGCTGTTTCTAATACTTTATTGGTGAAACCTTTAGATCTTCTATGTATACAGTAATATCACCTGCCAAGAGTTATTATTGGACCTTCTCCGGTCCTATTTGCATGTATTTCATTTCTCTTGTCTAATTGCTTTGGTTACATCTTCTACTACTGTTTTGAATAGGAACAGTGGAAGTGGACATTCTTATCTCATCCTGATTTGAATCCCCACTCAATACGATGTTGGCTCTGGTTTTGTTAGACATGGAATATATTATATTAAGGTATGATTCTTCTATGTCTCCTTTGTTCAGGGCTTTTCTCAGATTTTCTCCAGTGCTTTTTCTCCACCTATGGAGATGATCATGTGAATTTTAACCTTCATGGTTTTGATGTGTTACACTGTGTTCATTGATTTGCATATCTGCCATGAAATACATTTTACCATGGTGAATGATCTTTTTAATATGCTGTCAAATGCTATTGCTAGTATTGAGAATACTTGCATCTTTTTATCAGGGATATTTTGATCTATTGGATTTTTTTGTTTTGTTTTGTTTTTGGTTGGTTTGTTTTGTTGTTGTGGTCCGTCCTTGTCTGATTTTAACTAGCTAATTTAATGCTGGCCTTATAGAATGTAATTAGAAAGGCTCCTCCCAAGTTTCCACTCTATAGAATAGTCTGAGAAGAATTGGGAGAATTGGCATTATTTCTTTAAATGTTTGGTAAAATTCAGCAGAGAAGCCATCTGGTTGTGGGCTTTATATTCTTGGAAGATATTTTATTTACTGATTCAATCTCATTGCCTGTTACTGGTCTGTTCAGGATTTTTATGTCTTTTTGGCTCAACTGGGTAGATAACATGCATCCAAAAATTTGTCTATTTCTTCTAGGTTTTCCAATTTCTTTTCACATAGCTTTTCATAATAATCCCTGGTGAAAATTTGTATTTCTGTGGTACCAGTTGGAATATATCCTTTTATATCTCCAATTTTATTTCTTCTCCTTTTCTTGAATAGTCTACCTAAAGTTGTGTGGATTGGTTTTATTTTTGCAACTCTCTGTTCCATGGATCTTTTGCTTATCTATTCCCTTCTGTTTATTTCTGCTCTTTGTGATTTCTTTCCTTCCACTAATTTGGGGTTTGATTTGTTCTTGTTTTTCTAAGTCCATGGTTTGCAACTTTGGGGTTATGTGTTTGAAAATTTTTTTCCTGCTTTTTTTTTTTTTTTTGGTAATGGGGATTGAACCCAAGGATGCTTGACCACTGAACCACATCCCTAGCCTTTTTTTATTTTTTTTTATTTAGAGACAGGGTCTCGCTAAGTTGCTGAGGCTGGCTTTGAACTCATGATCTTCCTGCCTCAGCCTCCTGAGTCACTGGGATTATAGGTGTGCGTAGCCACCGCACCCAGCTAAAGTAACTTTCTTTATAAATGAAATATTTTACATATAGTACATGTTTTACATATTTCATCTAATATCTTAGCTGTATTACAAACACATCTGACCAATTGTTTGCGCTAAATATTAAAATCAAGGAGTTAATTGCCAATAGATCTTTTGACCTGGTTTAAACTGTTTTCAAGTGAACTGAAATCATTTTTGAACACACATTCTTGATCTGCCAACACATTTATCTGTGTAACACTTTTTATTAGTGCATTATAGTTATACATAATCGCCAAGTTTATTTTGACATATTCATAAATTCACATAACGGGGGTTTGCTCATCTGTGTAATTTTCAATTCGGTTTTTAATGTGGATTTATAAGATGCTGTACGTTTCATAAAAACTAGTATCTCAAAGGTTTATAAGCCTATATTCAGGAGAAATGGATGTTCAAACACTTTGAGAAATGATTCCTATTCATAGAACCAACAGTAATTAATGGTGAAGTACAAAAGAAAGTACAGTATTATGGTCAGTGCCAAAACCAAAAATTAGAAAGAAAGAAATTAAAAAAAAGCACCGTATCATGTATCTTTTCTAATATCTACCTGGTGCGTAGATGGAGTCCACCCAAGCGTTTCTCTAATTTGTAAAACAAAACAAGCAGTAAATCTACAACAGTCCTTCTGGTTCATGTACAATTAAATTCAAGAAATGTTTCTGAGAAAACCGTGGAGTAGAAATAACACAAGGCGAAGCAAATGGGAAAGTAAATTTATTAGGATGAGAATGGTCTTCCTCCTGGGAGTTTTGGACACTCCATTGTTAGCTCAGAAGACTTCACAGGTGTGGAGTCCTTGGGTCCTTTTCTCCTGGGACCACTCAAGACAATGGAGGCATTAAAAAGAAGAGAAATCTCTGTTGGAGGCAGAGACCTAGGGGGTGTGTTCTGTGAAAGATCCCATTCCCAGGGAGCAGGGTTTAATGGCAGGTCACATACACCAGGTAAGTAGTCCCCAGGGCTCAGCCTAACAGATCTGGTCAACTTAGCAACCCTGGAGCTGAAGATGGAAAAATACTCAATGATTAAAAAAGAGAAACAGAGAGAGAGAGAGAGAGAGAGAGAGAGAGAGAGAAGAATATCACACACCATCAATGAGGATCACAGATCAAAGGGCTAGTTGGGGGCATGGTTTTGGATGGCACCTCCGTTAACTAAGAAAGCGGGAGGTGAGCAGGGTTTGGAAAGGGGCCCTTTGGTATTTCGACATTCCCTGAACACAGGCCCCAAAGGAAGAACTCTGAAGGAAAAAGCCCTTCTCTTTACCTGATATCAGCAACTCCCAGTGCACAGGTTGGGAGAAAAGAGGATTTAGATTTGGATTCCAAAGAGAATTCAAATTAGAAAACTCCCCCAGGGTTATTCCCCCAGCAATAGGGAAACAGTGGGGTTTTTACAATGCCAGTAAGTATTAATGAGCTTAAAGACTCACTGCATTTTTTTAAAAAATGGAACTATCAGGAGCTGGCAGAGTAATGCTCAGACCTGCACCCGGGAGCCTGGGCTGCACTTGACTTCAGGAGTTATCTGAGTGTCGAAGAAATTGTAAGGCACTGTGAAGCTCAGAAACAGGATAATTTAGGGCAAGGTGCCCGGCCCCACCTTGACTCAAATTTGTAACACAAAACAGATTTGCAAAACCGCACATCTACAACAGACATTTTTGTTCATGTAAAAATTTAATTCAGCCAGGTGCGGTGGGTGGCGCAGGCCTACAATCCCGGTGGCTCAGGAGGCTGAGACAGGAGGATCGCGAGTTTGAGATCAGCTTCTGCAACTCAGTGACGCCCTAAGCAATTCAGTGAGACCTTGTTTCTAAATAAAATCTAGGAATGGGAAGGTGGCTCAGTGGTCGAGCGCCCCTGAGTTCAATCCACAGGACCCTCCTCCCCCCTGCCCCCCCCAAAAAAAAATCAATTCAAAAAGTTTACCAAAAGACACTGATGGAAATGAGTCAAGGAAAAAGTGGTGGTTCAGTAACTCATCTCTGGGATCCTTCTGAAAAGGAAGATCAGACCTCAAAAGCTTCAGCTCCTGATTCTTGTGAAAAACATTCTGGAGCCCAGAGTCATGCATCCAGTCCCCATGAGGCTCCTTGATGAAGCAAACCCACCCCAAACCCTTTATTCCTCTGCACAGGCTCAGATTTAGGAGAGGAATAGGGCCTGCTTCCTCACTGATGGTCAAAGACTGAGTTTTTATTTATTCCCTTGGCAGAATAGGATCACTTCAGGCTTTATAACAATATAGTAAACTGTTTACAGAGAGTGGCTAAATTGACTGCTTTTTTGGGGGAGGCAGAGGGGTACCAGGGATTGAACTCAGGGGCACTCCACCCCTGAGCCACCTCCCCAGCCCTATTTTGTATTTTATTTAGAGTCAGGGTCTCACTGAGTTGCTTAGTGCCTCACTTTTCCTGAGGCTGGCTTGGAACTCGAGATCCTCCTGCCTCAGCTTCCCTAGCTGCCAGGATTACAGGTGTGCACCACCACGCCCAGCTACATTGACTGCTTTAATCTCAAGATTCCTTACTTCTCCTTTGGCTCCTCCATGGCCCATTTTTTTTCCATTGGGCCACCAGGTTCTCTTTCTGAAATGATATGCCATCTCCTCTTTCATATTCCACAAAGCTCCATTTGAACTGATCCCTACATACCTTTCTTGTCTCCGTGAGGTCTCTACACTGGCCACCCTAATATTTGTAAACGACACGGCCGCACCACCTCCAATTCTCTTGCTCTGCCCTTCCCTTCCCCCACCTCCCAAGGATCTTACCTCCTCCGGAACATGGCATAGCTTTTTTCTCCATCCTTACGTTTCCTATTCATTCTCTGCCTCCGCAGTATAAGGTAAGGTCCTCAAAAACAGGACCTTGTCCCTTTGTTCACTGATACATCCCAAAACTCCTGGATCCCTAAGAATGTCTAGCAAATGCATGGCAAATGATTAAGCAAATGGAAAGATTCTGCGGGCCCAGGAACAGTGTCTCACTCCCCCTCCAGCCTTCAATCCGGGAGGCTAAAGGAACAGCCTCTCTCCAAACGTCTTGAGATTGAGCCTCGGGTACCTGGAACCTAGTAGATTTCTGTTTTTGCGTGCCAGGGAGCATCACAGGTCCGGCTCATCATGAATGACTCATGAGGTTTAGATCAGGGGGAGAAACTATGTGACAAAATTTATTATCTCTGGGGGAAGTGGAGAGAAAAATCCCTTGAGTTATACCATTGGTCTACTTCTTGTTGGAATTGATATTTATATTTCTTTTGTTTGCATCCTCATACTCGTGAGCCATTATTTTAAAGAATACATGATTAATTAATCCGGTAGGCGCACCACACATAATTTAGATGATGATATGCCCCACAACTGTATTTATATTACATTGAGGGCAGATTTCTTTTAACAGACAATTGGCTCTCTCGCCGGCTGCTTATGTAATTTTAATGAGGCCGTAATTATTGTTAAGTTTTCCTCAAATCTAAAAATAAAAACTATCACGTAGGCAAGACTTTCTCCTGAAAATTAGTAGTAGTGTCGACGGATCGGAAACTGATGATACTGGATGACCCGGTGTGGATTTCGTGGGGTCACGGGATGGTGAGGTCACCTGTGTTGCATGCACGAGGTACCTGCAAGTCCCTGGGTATAGCAATGCGTGAGAGTGCTGATGTTAATGATTAAACTGGATACCCAAGAATTCTTAATTATTTGGGCATAAAATGGGGATTTCTCATGTTCATCTCTTCGTGCTCTTTTTCTAATGAATGTACATGTTTGCATGTTATTGTGTTCGATGAAAGTACTTTTGACCTTCAAAAACTTATCTCTGGTCTCTCAACCCAACCTTCTTAATACCATCACTCTGCAAGTTCAAAGGGAAGCTCAAGGTCATGACCACCACAGCTGACATCCTGGGTTCCCAAGCGTATTCCGTGTTTCAGTGGGAAAACGAAATGTGATCTCCCTCCTATCTCTTTTTCTCTTCTCATTTTGTAATAGTTCCTTTCCCCTCCAATCCTGCAGATTTGAATCACTTGCTCCTTTCCTTTCCCATGGTATCTGTTCAACTGCCGGTCCTATCTGGGATTCCCCGTCGCCAGCCCCTGTCCCCATGAATCCCACCACTTTCCAGGAAGCAACCTGAGCTCAGATCTGAAGGTTCAAATCTGAGCCTGGACCCCACACCGGGCTCACAGCGGGACACCGAATCTGTTCTCAGATCCCAAATGACCTTCCCACTCATCTCCCCCCCCCATGTTTCTCAATCCATTATTCCCACAATGGTGGTTTTCCTTTGGCTCAGTCAAATGATTCCTGATACCGACTGTCTGGGTCTCTGTCTAGATGGCCCCTCTGGCTCTCACCTCCAGTGGGTGCCTCCCATAGCAGCTCTCATCTAGACCAGCTTTGTTCTGACCACCCCAGGCAGGCCTGCCTTCTCCACCCCCGCCTGCTCTATCTGCACAGCTCACGTTCCCGGAATCTCATGTTTCTTTGCAGAGAATCTATCAGACACTGGAATTCTCACTTTAGATGCACACAGATCTCTCCATCCCTTTATCTAACCTTTCGGTATGTGGCCGATCCCTTCATGCCCAGATTGCTTCTTTGCACATTACGACGTGCTAAAATTTATTTGTAACCACCCCCCCAGAGTTAGACTTGCTGCAATATTTCAAGGTCATTTTCAGAATGCACTAGGGGGGCAGGGTGACATTTTTGAGTCACCACTCAGACATGCTCCCAGTTGGGACATTGTGAGTGAGCCTCTACTTTCCTGTTTCAACTTTGATGCTGCCAAAAAGTGGTGCTTCATGGTCTACGATTGCAATGTTTAAAATGATTTTGAGTTCCAAGGCAGCCTCAGCAAAAGCAAGGCACTAAGCAACTCCGTGAGACCCTGACTCTAAATAAAATACAAAATAGGAATGACGATGTGGCTCAGTGCCCCTGAGTTCAATCCCCAGTACCAAAAAAAAAAAAAAAAAAAAAAAAAAGAGACTCTGATGCTGTACCTGTAAGTCCTTTGAGAACAATGAGGTCTTAACTCTCTCACTAGCGTCTAGCACAGGTACATAGTGAGCATGAGCTCAATATTTGAGAACTAAATAAACAAAGAAAAATGATACGTGTAGACAATTGATTTAAGCAAAAGTCAGCCTTCTTAGAAGAATAAGTTTGTTTCCCGCCTTGGAGCCAACCAACCGTGGATTGAAATCTCAGAAACAGAGAGCTAAAATTAACCTTTATTCCTCCAAGTGGATTGTCTCAAAAGTTTTGTCACAGACGCAAAAAGCTAATACACAAGTGGCTAAGGCTGGTGGTTTGGGATCACTGTCTGTCTCTAAGATGTGTTCCTGACCAGCCTTGTCTAGTTGGCTGGCTGTAGGTATGTGGGTGGAACACCAGGTTCTCTGTGGTGACCCACTGTCTGGGACAGTACAATGCTTTTTTCCTTTGTTTTGGTCTGGGGTTTTAGTTGCTACAGATTGAATCCAGCCTTACTAAGCAAGTGTTCCTCCAAACCGTTTCATCTAGTTGTATGAAGAATGCTGTTGGTATTTTGATAGGGATCGCAGGGAATCTGCAGAAGGGTTTGGCTGGTTGGGGCATCTGAATAACAGGTTCTTCCAGTTCATAAACAAGGGAAGTCTTTCCACATTTTTGGTAGCATCTTTAATTGCTTTCATCGTTTTTTATTGATTTTTTTTAAATAAATGACAGCAGCGGAATACATTATGGTTATTATTATACCTATAGAGCACAATTTTTCCTATCTCTGTTTGTATATAAAGTTATGTTGACACCAATTCCTGTCTTCATACATGTACTTTGGATAATGATGTCCATCACATTCCACCATCCTTGCTAACCCCTGCCTCCTCCCCTTCTCCCGCTGCTCTGCCCTGTCTAGAGTTCGTCTATTCCTTCCCTGCTCCCTCTCCCTACCCCACTATGAGTCAGCCTCCTTATATCAGAGAAAACATTCTTAAGAGATCTTTGACCTCTTTGGTTAAATGTATTGCTAATATTTTATGTTGCTGTTGCTATTATAAACAGGATTTTCTTTCTTATTTTCTATTTCAGCTAATTCTTTTCTTTCTATCCCCATGGTATCTAAATTGTTTTGCTTGACACATTCACCCCACTGGATACCGCTTCTCTTTTTCCAATGCCCCCCACCCCCTCACCCCCCCCCCCCCGCTTGCCAAAATTCAACTTCAATGTTAAGGAGAAGGAGAGGATGTCCTTGTTAAGTTGAGTCATGATCTAATTCTCCATGGTTTTTCCAAAAGGGCCAAAGAGGTAATCATGGGTCAGAGTCATACAAGAGCTAAGTAGGGGTTGTAACCTTGGAGCGCATTGGAATTGCCTGAGATTCTTTAAAAGCTTTGGCTAGAGAACCACTCCACATCACACTGTGAAGTACGGTCCAGAAATGTGAACAACATCTCCAAATGATTTCAAGTGCTTTAGATTTATGAAGCCCTTGCTCAAGAGTCAAATGCCTTGAGTTTTAAGCCGGATAGGACCATGTGTCTATGGGGCCCAAGTCTGATTGGTTGACTTGGAAAGCAGTTTCCTCCTTTGAATAACTGAGGTCTTCAAAATATATACCTCTCATCCATCCTCGGTGGTTACTGAATCCAGTAACGTAAAACACACTGTGGGAGGTATCTGGGGTGCCCTTGATGAATTCCATTCTCTTATTATTACCAGTATCTCAAATTTGGCATTATCCATGTTCATAGGTATATTGAGTTTGTCTTCTGAGATACTGAATGAGTAATTTGTATTTTTCTTTCAATTCTATCACTCAGTGATTTCCTAGAGTCCTCTTGAAATTATCATCTTATCATGATAGAAGTATGGGGGTTTTGTTTGTTTGGGGGCATGTATGTTATTTCTTAAGGTTTAAAAATAATAGCAAAAGAAATGGATGATGTCTCATTCCACTGAGATATCCTTTGTGGTTTTGTTTTGTTTTGTTTTTTGCCTTATTTTCTGTTTACTCTTTTGGAATGTATGTTTACAGATTTGCAATGTTTAAATGTCATTGGGCAGCCATGGTCAGTGGAAAGAGGCCACTTCCTTGTACCTGAGTTTGGTTTCTCCAGAAACCGGAGCTGATATGTAGACACGCGGTAGAAGGAATTGGCTCGTGTGATGGGTGCAGATGCTGAGAAGTTCTGAGATCTATAGTCAGCCATCTGGAGACCCCGAGAACAAGACGAGGTGACCACGTGTGTTCCCCAGTTCCAGTCTGAGTGGGAAGGCAGGAGAAGACCCCTACTCTCCACTCAAAGATAGGCAGAGAGCACTCGTTGTTCCTCCTCCACATTTTTAATCTATTCAGGCTTCCAGCAAATTGGAGGAGGCGCATCCACACCTACCCAGGGAATATCATTACCTTTCCTCACTGTATAGATTTAAATGTTAATCCCACCAGCACCCCCGGAACAATATTTAACCAAATGTCAACACCCCGTGGACTTTTCCGGGGTGTTCCACACGTAACATTAACCGCCGTGCTCTACAAGATCATTAAGTCGATCTGACTCCCTCTTTGATCTTCTCAACCTTCAAAAACCTGTAAAGCAACCATGTGCCAAGTTCAAGACATATGTTTTCCCTTATGTTGCGATTTTCTTCACTTTTTACCTGTCTTTGAACAAGTTTCTGATTACCGAAAATTTCCATCTTCAGTTTTTTTTTTTTTCATTTCCTATTAGGTCCACGTGTCCTGGATAGTACTGACATTAATGAGTCATATCTTTTTTACAGGTTACTGGAAATTGTCTTATTAATTACTTTGATTAAGATGTCATGCACGCACTTTATGAGGACCATGTTTGCATCTTCAAATATGTACTCTACAACTGGATTGTGGTCTCTTTCATGACAGCAACCTGTGCCTGTTAGTCTGCAAAGGTGTAGAAAAAGGAGCTTATTATGTTCAGCATCTATTGATATTAAGTTGATAAATTTGATTTTTTTTAAATGCAATGACTAAGAGGCCATGTTGATTCTCACTGAGCCAATAAGAAGGTTGTCTCAAGTCGCTATTACTACTATAATGCCGTTGTAATTATAAGCAATCACAGTGTCTCAGGAGCATTGATATGCATTTATTTCCCATGCGCTAGCAGGTCAGTCAGTCGGGTAGTTCATGCAGGGTCGTTTGGTAGGCAAGATTCTGCTCCTTACATTTCCATGATGGGACTCAAGGTCACCGGGAAGCACCTACCTAGGGTGACTTTTCTCTTGGTGGTGACAGAAAGCAAAACAGGAAGCTAAAATACAGAGCATCTTTAACTGGGTTCAGAACTGGCCTACTGTTCTCTACCCACATTTCTTTGGCTCAAACAAAATTCCAGGGTCAAGCCCAAAGTCAAGGGCAGCAACAGTTTCCTCTGCTCACAGTGAGGCAGAGGATGGTGCAGATACAGTCGGACTGGAGAAAGGGTTGGTTGGTGCCAGTGATTTTAATCTGCCTTAAAAGCTCAGGTGAAAAGAGGTCACTGGAGTCTGCCAAGATGAGAGAATTATGGGGCCCAGGAGCCAAGATTGGACCCCACGTTTGCTGACTCTAGTGTTTTTAAAAAACACTCTGCGATCATCAAGAAATCTCAATGAAGCCAATCTCGGTAACTTGGTAAACATCAAATTCCCCCTGTCCTTTTTTTCTTTTTTTTTTTTTTTAATACAGTGAGTTTAGTACAAAAAAAATAACTAAATTAAAACACAATGCATTTATCACCTCGTTGAGTACAGGGATCTTCCAGCTGCAAAGGATTTAATTAAAAGTTGATGATTTAATAGGCAGCTTCCACGGAGTGTTTACTCTGGAGGGTGAGATTCAATTTAAAACTGGGTTCCAAATTTCATTTTGGAACAGCATCCTTGTCATCGGCTGGCAGGAAACGTCCCAAAGGAGGAAGACGTGTCCCCGAATAGGAAGCGCTGAATCAGACAGCCAGAAACAGCTATAGGACATTAAACCACAAACATTTCATGTGATTTGGTTCCCAAGAAGGGTAAGGCATTCATCCCATTGTAGGTATTTAATTACATGTTTTTAACCCATTTCCACATGCTAATTGTTCATCATCTATATATTTCTTTTAACAGGTTTTAAAATAATATCCTTTTTTTTTCCCCTTCATGCAACAAAACGTTGGTTAATGAGCACTACAGAGCTCAAAGTCCTTTTTATCTTTTATTTTTATTTATTTATTTTTTTTAATCAACTACAGTTTGAAAACTAGAAAGGAGGACAGGGTTTTCTTTAAGCTTCAAATCTGAAACTTCCATGAGCTTAGCATCTCAAGGTGGATGTCAGAAATGTTCTCCCCTTCAAAAATAAAAAATGGCCTTTTACTTACCTTCAGCTGTATTATGTAGCCAATGTTCCTGCTTCCAAATCCATTGTCTTCTTGACATTGGTATCTGTTGATGACTTTGTAATTGTGGCCCCTTCATCCAGTGGAATCTGGGGAACCATTCCTTAGCCGAGTAGCTGACTCTCGACCACCTTTCTCGCCCCACAAAAATGGAAGTCACGATGAATGTACCAAATTAATACTAGTGAGCATCCCGTTCATTGATGAATTTGTACAGCCCGGCTGCCTCATTGGCTAATGCACATCTAGAGAGTGACCATCAATTGTTGAAAAGGAGGGCTTGGCTTTCTTTGTCATTCAATTCCGCAAGCATTAAAAAAAAAAAAAAATCTTGCTATATTTTCACAAGCAAGGAGTATATTTGCTGGTTTTACTGCTCGAGAAATAGACATATTAGAGACAAAGGATGAAGATAGTATCTTTTAAAAACAGGCCAGTGAAACTGCCATGCTAGGAAACACTCATTCCCAAAGGCTGTGCCATCAACCCCTGGGATGACCACAGTTGGCCTGGCTTGACCGGCATCTGTCCTATTGTCCCTTGCTTTCCAAGCCAGATCGTCGCTAAGCAATGCTGAGGATCAACTTTTTTGTATTAACACTTCCGATCTCCAAAACTCCATGTACCGTCTGCATTTTTTTAAAAGCTCTCCAAATGAAGTGGTTTATGCACGCACGTATGGAATCCAGGAAATCAGGAAGATTTCTGTGATGGTGTCCTCACTGAACCAGGTTTAAAGCGTCTGAGCATTGCTCTTAAAAAAATCCAACAGAGGCTTCCAGGGCTGGGACCTACCTTCTGAGTCCCAGATACAAGCTTCGAGGCCCCCCACGGCGCCCGCACCAGCCACATCTCAAAATAACAGGCGACCTTTCAAAGGCACCAATTTTACTTTTTCTTAAAAAAGAAAGAAGGTCTTTTACTTTTGCAGGATGAATAGTAATCAAGCCAATAGCTATAAAAAAAAAATGTTCAGGAAGAGCTTATAAATAGAGATGCAGAAAGATCAGTCGAATCCAATAACCCTGAGTTCAAAAACTTGATTCTGCCACTTACAAGTTTTGGACCCTTGGGCAAAGACTGTCGATGTTTCCTTCTTCTGTTAAATGCATCCTGTGAGCTCTGGAAGTTAAAATTTGCTATACTGACCTGTGTCTGCAGACTACACTGTAGCCTCTTTTTTTTTTTTTTTTTTTTAATTTACTGCATTCATTCATTCCATAGGGTAGGTTTTAACATTTTCATCATTGTTTCAATGAACAAATGTGCTTAACCAAAATAAAGTGGGAGACAGAGGCAAAACTAAATAATAACGTATGAATATGCACAAGATAGCCGTCGGTTCAGAGCAGTTGATCCATAAACATGAGTTTAGGAAACTAACTTCCATCTTTCCACGCCTGAGCATCTTCACATGCTCTTTTTAGTGTCATTCAGTCTAACTTTTCTGAAACCATGAATGCTCTGTGTACGTAGAGATCTCACCGTTCCCCGAAGCTTTTCAGTTTCCAAAAGCCAGAGACACATGTCACAGTCCGGGACATCTTTGTCATTCAGTTTTACCAAACTTGCTTGATGGTAATCTCTTGTATGCTGGGTGAGCAAGACCGAATACTGTGGTAGAAATGGTGGAGCTCTGTGCTCAGGGAAGTTCATCCAGCCAAGATAATGGAAAGCGAACCAAGCAAAGATAAGTGACAGTAATAGGGAGGAAGTCTCACTTGAGATTTGTAGTCAGGGATGACCTCAGGGGTGGTATTGTTAATTTGCTAGTGTACATAATAAAGTAGTGCAGAACGGGTGGCCTGAGAAATAGAGATCGTTGTTGTGTATGGTTCTAGGTCCTGGATCAAGTTGCCTGCCTGCGTGGCGGTTGCAGACCTTCAACTCGGTTATTTGCAAAGACCCTCTTTTCAAGTAAGATCACATTCACAGATACTCTGGGACATCACTCCAACGTTTTTGCTTTTTTGATGGGCACATATCAGTTACCCAGGATAGTGGGGTGCCTGGGTTGGGACCTACTCAGACATGCACATGACATCATTTGGTCAATTTCAGCCCCTCGATCTTTCTTACCCTCCTCTTCACCCTCCCCAAATCTTCCTCTATCCTAATGGTCTCCCCACTAGTTTCTAATGACATCTTTTGAAAGAATAAAATCCAATCCATTTCAGAGGGTGCGATTCAAAGGACGAATACTGATTGGGGAATGGAGAGCCACACAGGGGGTTTAGTCAGCTTTTTGGCTACCAGGACCAAAAAAAAACAAACGTGACAAGAACAATTTTAAGGAGGAGAAGTTTACTGGGGATTCCTTGTTTCAAGGGTCTTCAGTTCATAGGTGGCCAACCTCATTCCGGGAGCCCTGAGGTCGGGCAGAACATCATGGCGGAAGAGTGTTATGGAGGAAAATAGCTCAGGACATCACAACTCAGAAGCAGAGAGAAACTCCACTCACCAGATGCCAAATAGAAACCTCCACACCACACCCCCAATGTCCACCTCCTCCAGCCACACCCCACCTGCCTGCAGTCACCACTCGGTTAATTCCATCAGGGTTTCCTTCACTAATTGGATTAAGCCTCTCATCACTCAATTATTTCACCTCTAAACCTTTTTGCATAGTCTCATACATGGAGCTTTTGGGGGACACCTCACCTCCAAAACATAACAGCAGGTTAGGAGAAACAAGAAGAAAAGTAAAATTGTTCATCATAAACGTGTACCAGAATGTTCATAGGGAGCTAATAACCCCAGACACTAAATTACCCAAATGACTATCTATGGTAAGATGGATGGATCATGGTATAGAGATACAGCAGAAAAGTATACAGGAGTTTGTAAATTACAGCTCTTAAGGCCAATATGGATAACTCTTGTTGAAATGAAGTATTAGACGTATTAACCACCAGTATATCCAACTATTATGTATTGTCTATGTGAGATTCCACTCTACACTATAGTTAAATAGTTGTGACAAAAACCATATGTCCCCAGAAGTTAAAAATACTTACTGTCCACCTCTAATTAAAAAAATAGTATATTGCTGGGTGCAGTGACGGACTCCTGTAAATCCCAGCAGCTCCGGAGGCTGAGGCAAGAGGATCAAGAGTCCAAAGCAAGCCTCAGTAAAAGTGAGGTGCTCAGCAACTCAGTGAGACCTTGTCTCTAAATAAAATACAAAATAGGGCTGGGGATGGGGCTCAGAGGTTGGGTACCCCTGAAGTGAATTCCTGGCACACCACTCCCTCAAAATAAAACGCAAGTGTGTTGACCCCTTCTGTATAACCATAAGAATTGACCACGTACTTGTGCACAAAATAGCAGACATGCATCTCACCAAAATTACTTCCTGCAAAAAAAAAAAAAAATTCAATACAGAAATGTTAGATAATAAGAGAGTCCTTTTATTAAAAGAAAGAAACAGGCAAAAAGTAATTGATTTTCTTAGGAAGAAAAAAAATACGTGAATAAAAGAAGTAGCATGCTTTATATGTATAAATCTAGAACTAAAAATTAGACTGTCCAGAGAGTTATGCAAAGCTGAAGACAGGCTAACATTAAAATTTTAATTTCTGCAATTGCTTCCCTCCATTCAGGGCTGCATAAAAGACCTGTCTAAAATGATAGGCATGTTCTGTATGGTGCTCATTTAGTAGCCACCAGCCCTCCATGTCTATTGAGCTCTTGAAAGGTCCTGGGTGTGACGGAGCAATTGAGTTTTAAAATCTGATTTAATTTTCATTCGTTAATTAGTTTAATTTTAATTCATTTCAATGTAATGAGTTTGCTTTTTTTTTTTTTTTTCCCCACACCTGGACAGTGGCTACTCTGCTGGAAGGCACAGTTGTCAATCACTGGGCATGACTCCCTATGTCCCCGGGAATCCGCCTCTTCACCCTCATCTCCACCCTCTTCCTCCCTCGGGCAGGGCAGCATATAGAAATATAAAAATAACCTCCATTCCTCCCATCGTCCAAATCTGTGTGCATCTCATGTTTTTGGAAGTCTAAAATTGTTTTTTTCTTATTCGCGCAAGTTTTATTTTGGTAAAGTCGAAACTGAAAAACTAGAAAAGAACACAGATTTCATAGCTCGGCAGGTTTGTTAGCTGGTGCACTTGACTTGAAGACGGTCAGGCCTGTTACTTCTTTGCAAAGCGTTTTAACGGGAGGCTGTTTTAATGTGGTATACCTGAAAAATATAGGAAATAGGGAAAAAAAATTACTTTCTAAATCAGTTGTGCCCTCAATTGCAGCCGTGTTAATTTGAGACATCTTCTCTCGGGCGCTGAGAAAATAATAGCTATTGTATATTGAAAAGAAAGTCCTGATGCTCCAAAAGACCAAATCAATGGAACAGTCTAAGCTGTAAGTCGGTAATATACCTTGAACTGCCTGCCAGGGAGAGCTTTTAGATGCCTTAATGACATTTTTTTTTTAGGTATTTCCTATCTTCAAAACACATACACTTGGTACTAATCATAAAATAGATCATCCAAGGATCATTTCTAATATAGACACAAACATTTATTTTTTTTTTTTTAAAAAGGAAGGAATGTCTTCAGATTTAGAAAGGCTATTGGGAAAGAGCCATTCAAATTTGGAAGAGCCATAATATTTATATTAACTGAGAGCATACTACTTTGAAGTTATTACTTTATAGATACAACAGATTTGGGAAAAATTCCCGAACAAATATATAAGGATCAGATGAGGATAATCCATTCAATCCCCACTTGCCTGGAATAGGAACAAACAAAATCAAATTAAATCACTTTTGAACTCTTTTGTCTTTTGTTTGTGAGATTCAAGGCAAGTAAAAATAAAATAATCTCACCATCATCATAATAAATATCTGAATAATCAATTCTTGGTCTTTGTTTTATTTTGGAAAGTGCACAGAGACATAGAAATATCAGTTGACAGCTCTTTTTCTGATACTCTAAAATATTTAAATGGTCTGCAAGGAAGGAGAATTAAAATGGTGCTCTGCGGAGCTTGTTATAAGTGTATTTCAGCAGGTCTAAGTGTTTAAAAATCAGCTCTCTTTCCTGTAGTGTTCGTTATAGGGGACAACCGTAAGGTTGAACTCAGTACTCATATCCTGACCACCCACCTTCCTGGTGACTCAGGAGACCGTGTGCATATTTATGGTTATGGGAGTGGACAGCAATCCCTCTGCATATTTGTGGATATATATGGATAGTGACGACCGCATGTTTAAATGTGTTAGGGAAAACTACAGGAATGGCCTACTGTAGTGATTTTTGATAATATCCAGAACCTCGTGTGGAGAAAGGATTCCCAGAAAAACTGGGGCATTCTTCAGCATTAGTTTATAATCCCTGGCTGTATCTCCAAGCATGCTTGGTTGCAAGTTGATCCCATTAGATCACCCATTAGTGAGGAAAAATAGGGTTTGCAATGTCTTTTTTTTTTTTTTTTTTCCATTTCTGATGAGACAAAGCTGATATTTTGAAAAACTCAAGGAGTGCTGATGAACATCATGGAGCAAGGATACATGCCTAACATGCATAAAATTCTTAGGCTGCTGAGCGTATGGATGCCCTGGCAGGTCACTGATAATAATAATAATAATAATAATAATAATAATAATAATAATAATACTTTCCCAGTATAATAGAAACAATGATAATAATGAATCATTTATATTATATAAATTATATAATGTATTATAGAATTTACAATATATAAATCATATATAACATACAAATACTATATAATATATAAATAATAAATGTAATAAATAATTTATATATTATAAATACAAAATACCTAAAAAATGTCATTAAGATATTTAACAGCTCTCCCTGAAAGGTGAGTTTGAGGTATATTACCAACTTACAGCTTAGAATTTTCAATTTATATCATTTACATTATAAGTATAATAATTATTATTATTTTTAGTATATGTGCTCTGAAGCAAGCACTATTATTATTATTATTATTATTATTATTATTATTTTTACTACTGGGGATTGAACTGAGGGGCACTTGACCACTGAGCCACCTCCCCAGCCCTATTTTGTATTTTATTTAGAGACAGGGTCTCACTGAGTTGCTTAGCACCTCACCATTGCTGAGGCTGGCTTTGAACTCGCCATCCTCCAGCCTCCGCCTCTCCAGCCCCTGGGGTTACAGGCGTGTACCACCATACACAGAAATAATAATATTTTAAAGTATTTTTTATATTTTTTCCAAGAACCATCAAACAACACACCTAGGGCTTCTGTACAGCGTGATGATCTCCAATTTACTCTCTGTATTTGGAAGTGTCAAAATATAAAGTCAAATTCTGATATGTTCACTTATAATTCAACAGTTTCTCTTGTTTGGGTAATGTATTTTATTCTAGTATTTGGACATGGCTGAAGACCCGCGGGCCAAACAAGTCAGGGAATTATAATATTCAGAAGGCTCCTTTGGGATGAAGTTATTAAGGATGAAGTACTAAAATGTTCCATAAGGCCACATTCTGCCATCCTGTTATGTATACTTGTGATATTCTCTTCACTTAGTAATAACCCTGAGATATTTCCTGAACCATTCCTTTGGGAGAGCAGATTCACCAACTTTTCTCTCAGATATCATCCTCACAGGGACCCATGCACTCCTTCCCCTTGGAACCACTTACCTCTTCCCTGGGCCTCTTTAAATTCTACTCACATTTGCATTTCAAGTGAAGACTACTAAAAAGTATTTAGTGGTCTCTGTGAATCAACATTTTGTTACTCTGACCAACATATGGGACAGGAACAACTTAAGAGGAGGGAAAGTTCACTTCAGGCTCACGGTTTCGGAAGTCTCTGTCCATGGTCAGCTACCTCCATTACTCTGGGATGAAAGTGAAGAAGATCATCATGGCGGAAGTAGGTGGTAGTGGAAAGCTACCATGAGAGCCAAGAATAGGGAGAGAGAGCAAGGAGCTAGTGACGAGTATAATCCTAAGGGCACCCCCCCACCAAATCCTTCAGCTGCACCCTGCTTGCCTCCAGTTACTAATGAGTACAATAGTCCTTTGAAATCACTAATCCAAGAAATGGATTAATCCACTGATTAGGTTACAACTCTCAGATGCATTTCACCTCTGATCATTCCTACATTGTTGTGTGAGCTTTTCAGAGGAAACCTCATATCCGGACCCATAATGTGGTCTTTCTCTTCTTGATCTCTCATTTGCATTCTATATTTTGGGCTCAAAATCCGTTTTGTACATTCAGGTCAAATTTTTCTGTATAGGTTCGATTTCTCTCGCATAACTAAATAATGAACTCTACTGATAGAGTTGAACGTGAGAGGGTGATTTTTTTTTTGTTTTTCCTAACAGGTGTGTGTTATTCGTGTTCTTTTTACTTATTTTTTTGCTTATCTCCTTTTTATTTTTCCTTGGGACGCCAGGTAAAGCCACACAACATTTATCTGTGCTCTTCCATAGCATTTGGAGTAGTGGTCAGATCACAGCGATCCATAAGAGCTCACAGATAATAATGATATGTCCATGGAGAGGAGTGAGAATAGAACATCACCACCAAAATCCCTCCAGGATTTATTTGTGAGAAGTCATCCATCGGAGAGGAGTCTGCCCGGCAGAGAAATCTGTGGCAAAACCAGACATATTTGTATTGTGTACAAAACCCTTCGGGGCCTTCTGTGCTTCTACCGACGTAAATTATTTACATAACCATCATAGAACAACTTATTGACTTCAAAATTGTAAAGTACCCTATTAATGTTTTAAGCATTTCCCTTTATTTTAACACGCGTAAATTATTTAGGCAATGTTAAAATGTTTTATGCTCTGACTAATGAGTAGAGAAAGTGTATATCATCTCTTATTTTAATTGGCTGTTTACCTTATCCTGTGGAAATCATACATTTATTACTTCAGACATAATTAACTATGCATATAGTCCCTGATGGATCTGTGTGCCATTTTTACACCCCGTCGAGTCGTTAAGGCACATAACGGTGCAGCTAATTGTTAATGGGGAAATTGTCACTTTTTTCTTTAGCGAGCAGCTACGTTTCCACCTAGAGGCAATGCCACATCTTGCTGACCTCTTTTTCCCTCCCTGTCATTAGTTGCTTCCTTTCTAAGTAAGCAAGTCCTGTGACAGATATGTCACCACCTTATATATATTCCTAATGTACAGATGCGGTTGGTCAGTACAAAATAGGCCACAGCTGCAAGCTCATAATTCAAGTTCACACCAATGTACACCTTCCCCGTCAAGATTTTCCCTTCATGTCTACTGGAACTCCAAGGAAGACAGGACCCTAAAAGCACTACCCCATGTAATAGCCTCAGGATTCGTTATTCAATTCCACACTATTAATTAAAGGGATGCCTCATGATAAAGTGGACCTTAACGGATCCAGGGGGATTTCAAAGTATTTCTCAGAGTGATACCAGGGGAGTAACAAATTTAAGGTCATTTGGAACCAATATTTGCGTAGCAGCTGTTATGTGCACAAACAGCCCTTGATATTTTATAAACACACTAGTTACAACATCCTGGAGAAATGAGCAGACCATGAATATCTTTATTTTCTATAAGATTCAAATCAAAACCATATCTTCTAAGGTCATGGTCTGTCCCTTTGGAAGAATGCAAACTGAAAAAAGTAGTCATTTCAATATGGAAGCTTTCTAAAGAAGAGCAATCTGAAATCTTCTGCTAAAAACGAATGAAATTAAGAAGTATCTGTCTCAGGAATCTTTAAACTGGTTTTCTAGAATCAAAGGTGAATTACAATAAGTGCAGTTTATATAAAGGGCTTTTTTTGCCTTTGTAGTTGGAAAATGCTTCTGTTTTACCATAAAATATATAAAATCCTCTTTAGCTATGAAATCTCAATGCTTCCAACAACTAGCCTGCAAAAATAGAAGGACCATGTATAATTTAATGAAATTGTTGATATTTATAGTGAAACTGGGAGAGCAAGTCTCATTTTAAACTTGTTATAAATTAAATTTTTTAAAAAGACTGCACAGTTACTCTCTTTGGTAATTACTCAAATGAGTAGAAAATGTATATCCCCTCAGAAATCTGCATACGGATGTTTCTAGCAGCTTTATTCAGATTGTCAATACCTGGAACCAACTGGTGGGTCTTTCAGAAGGTGATGAGATAAATAAACTCTGGTACATTCAGACAATGGAATATTATTCAGCACTAAGTAGCTGTTCTCTATCAAACCATGAAAAGATGTGGAGGAGACATAGATGTATATTCCTTAGTAAATGAGAATCCAGTCCACAAGGCTTTACTTAGTCATTCCAATAATATGACATTTAGGAAGAGATAAAACTACAGATCTAACAAAAAAGGTCAGTGGTTACCAGAGAACAGGGGCAGGAAGGAATGAAGAGGCAGAGCACAGAGTATTTTTAGGGCAGTGAAAATATTCTGTATGATACTCTAATGGTAGGTAAATATCCCTAACATCCATAGGATTTATACACCACAAGTCAATCCAACTTTGGATAATAATGATCTGTCAATGTAGGTTCCTCAGTTATAACAAACGTACCACTCTGGTTGGGGAGGTTGATAGTACCAAGGGTATGCAGGGGTATGGGATCCCTCTCTGTGTTCTGCTAAAGTTTTCTATAAATCTAAAGCTGCTCTAGAAGTAATGTTAATTTCTAAGGAGAAACCAAAACACACTACAGTCACCAAAGCGAAGCTGTGAGCCCTCTGGATCTTAACCTCGATCTACAATCTCAATGAAAATTGATGTCTGTCTGACCTCTGCGCAAAATAATCCATGTTTCTCTTACTTATTCTACTTAGGCTACATACTATTATTAAGACGATGGTTTATAGAATTTTAAGTAATTTTTGGCCGGTGAAAGTTATCATTTGGAAGTAGAGAGGCTTTGAAGTGCTCTAAAAGGTTTAGCATTCTCTCTAGGCATTTGGGGGCAGGGTCACGAACGTGCATAAAGACAAGATTTTTCTTTTCAAAATGTAAGAGCAAGAAAACATTAATTCCCTGCACCTGCTGAGGGGGGAATCAATCCCCCAGCGCTAAATTAAACCAAGTCGGTATCCGAAGTTATTTCTGATGTTAACCTTAGAATTTCAATGTCCCTTCAGTGACTCCTTGAGACATGATAAAGAAGAGACCTCTCCTGACTTCACAGGCTGCCATTTCTTTGGAGATTTTATAGGTCATGGGATGCGAAACCCAGTTTTGAAAAACAAAATTATTATCGAACGAAGGGAGCATAGACCGTCGGATGTGGGAGAAAGGGTGAGTGGGTGTCGATGGTGTGATTGCTCTGCAGAGGCTGAGGTCACGACATGGCACTCAAACACACCAGGACTCCAACTCTCCTCTGTCTCCACTGGGTCACTGAGTGAATTACCAACCTGTTGCAAGCCTCAGTAGGGTCAAGTGCAAATTAGTGAAGGATTTACCTCTTACAATGTACAAGGTGGACATGATGATTCGGTGTGAAATGCTGCATCAGTCAGTGTTGATTCATGCTTGGCGTGTTGGTAGATGATGGAACACATTCATTGAGGAAGATGGGGTGTCTGACAGCAAGCCTGCGTCTCTGCTAATATTGATGCACCAACAGAGATGGCTACAGAAAGTGTATTTTGACATCACGTTCCCATGTGAGGTCTCACCTTCCCGTTAAAGAATGGTTGCTGACATCTATCAATGGCATTTTCCATCTCTAAGGTTACCATTTAGTGTCGAGTACCCTATCCGAGGATTTACCTTTATAATCTTCACTTTTTGGAACTCAAACCCCTGTTGTAGTGATGGGAGGTTTCTCTGGTATTCTAGAGACTTAGCTGCTGATAAGCTATATAGACTTTTGCATATAAATTCATAGGAGAACGGCCTTTGGTATTTGTGCACTTAAAAATGCTATCTTGGGGCTGGGGATGTGGCTCAAGTGGTAGCTCGCTCGCCTGGCATGCGTGCGGCCCGGGTTCAATCCTCAGCACCACATACCAACAAAGATGTTGTGTCTGCTGAGAACTAAAAAATAAATATTAAAAATTCTCTCTCTCTCTCTCTCTCTCCTCTCTCACTCTCTCTTTAAAAAAAATGCTATCTTGGATAGATTTTGAATTCAGAAGTTCTTTTAATTCTAAAAATATGTGAAGTGGCTTTCTTTCCTACCTATTTGAAATTTTTTTTGTGAGTCTGGGAATTATAATTTTTTTACCATCTAAAAATCTTCTTGGAGATAATCTAAATCTCTCATAGGTAGGTAGACACACACTCACACACACACACACACACACATGCATACACACACACTTGTAAAATTTGACACACCAACTTCATCTATGCAAACTTATACTTGAAGAAAGCCAGTTTTGCAAAACAGGACATTTTATGAAGGACTTTTTTTTTTTTCATGTTTTTGCAATGGTTTATTCAGACTTTCTAAACTGTTTGGACTATTTATTTTTTCCTACAAAGTTATATATCTTTTTAAAATGAGATCAACATATATTTTAATTTATAATTTAATTCCTACTTAGGTGTTCTTAGGTTTCCATCATTCCTGTTTTTTTTTCCTTTAGTCACAGATTAATTCTGCATAAAGTTAATTGTTTTTCAGTGTTCTTCTTCATGTGGTGATTTCTCCCCTCATCCCGGACCCCCATAAAGTCAATTCTGGAAGGACTTAGCCATTGGATTTAGCAATATTAGTTTTCATTAAAATACGATAGGTTTAGGCTTTATCAATAACTGCTTTTTTCCTACTTAAATTTTTTCTTTTGCTCATATTTCATTGTGTCTTTCTTTCCTTCGTGTGTTAAATGCTTTATTTTTCATTCTTGGTTTTTGCATTTATGTGACATTTTAGTTCTTATCGGGCATAAGTCTTGCACATCTTTCTGAAGTACCTATAGTCATTCAGTACCTGTGTGCAATGTGTCATAATCAAATCAGGGCAATAAGCATCCCTGTCGGAGACCAGCTCCAACAGGGGGTCTCAGGAGACAAACGGATGGTGAGGAGTCGGCGAAAGAGGGGGTGGAGAAACAACACAGACACCAAAGTGAAGGTGCTGATCTCAATCTTTACTTGTGAAGTTGGTCATATATACTCTTCATTTTGGCAGGCTCACAGTACTTTATGGTTACAAAACAGGAATCATTATTCAAAGAAACAAAATATTACGTAGTTACAATTAGAATAGAAGAATGTATCTTGGCTTATGCATAAGCAAGCATTTGTACTTTCAGTTCGCATTTTTTTGAGCTGTTTCTGCTTAGTTAACTTTTAATAATAGTTACAAATGTCCCAAACTATTGGCCTATACCTTGACTATTCTTTCTTGACTTACTGACTGGAACCGGTGCCATGGTTACGGCAAGTGGTTGACTTGTTATTAATTTTAATCAAACAAGAGTAAGAGCACAAACCATTGTGCACAGGAACAAGAACAACTTGCCCAGTACCAAGAACTCATCTGTCTTCTTAACATTAATTTTTCTTCTCTAGATTTTAATTTAATTTCTCAAAAACTTCCTTGACAGGAATACAGAGAGTTTTTCATTAGACATTAACAATTTACGCTCCACAGCTGAATCATTGCATTTAGAGCAAACAGATCTATGCTTTAGAAGTAGTTGCATTAATTGGGATAGTCATGATTTTTCCTTCATACTTAATGGTCATAGGAGAAATCGCAACTATACTTATTAAAGGAATACAAAAACAAACCAGCCCATTCCCAGAAACATACTGCACTCCTCCAGAGGATGGACGCCTTGCCTCCTCAGTAGGACCTTGCCATTGCCTGAGTCAGGGGAGGGGCCCAGCACATCCCTATCTCCTCAAATGTGTGTTTCTTTTATGTTTAGGAATTTTAGACTCTTTGAGCTATTTTGAAATGTCGCATAGATTGTTCAACCCATAGTCACCCCTGTGCTGTAGAAAAACAGGACTAATTGCACTCTCTTCCTGGGTTTCGGTGCTCCTTGTTGAACTTCTTTCCATGGTCCCTTCCCCCTGTGCTGAGAGCCACAGCCGAGTCTGTATGGCCCCTGGCATTTTGCCAACAGTATTGATTGACAGGCAAGGCGTTAATATCCGCCTCTGCCGCTACTTTTGAGTTCTAGCGCTAATTTTGAGTTCTCGCGCTATTTTTAGTTCTCACGGGGATTCCCCGGGAGTTCCCATTGGTTGTCGAAGTGCAGGAGGAGGGTTTTCCCGGATAGTTATTTCCGGCTGGGGGTTGCTGGAGGAGCCTCGTGGCTTTTCGGGAGGATTCCCCAGGAGCGTGTGTGAGGTTTTTTCTTGCAGTAGAAAAAATAAAATTTGTTCCTGCTTTAGTGGCTCGTGATTTGTGCCCAGCCAGACTGCGGCAGCCCTGCACTACCCACTTTCTAAGGACCACTGCCCCATCCCATTCCTATAAGAGACTGACTTAGTTTGCAGGGGTGAGTGATCACCTATGGTTTTTGGCTTTCCATGTCTGGATCGTTTCTATTAATATGCTCTCCAGTTCCATCCATGTTACTGCAAGTGATAGGATCTCGTGTGTGTGTGTGTGTGTGTGTGTGAACAACTTTACCTTCTGTGTATGTACCATGTTTTCTTTCTCCATTCATCTGCTGATGGATGTCTAGGTTGCTTCCAGATTTCAGCGACTGTAGACGGTGCTGCCTTACATAGCACTATGTAAGTATCTCGAAGAGTTCAAGTACCTTTGGGTATAATGATTTCATCTCCTTTGACTATATATATACCCTGTAGTGGAATTGCTGAATCAAATACTTCTATTTTTAGTTTTTTGAAGTATCTCCTTGTGGTTTTCCATAGTGGCTATAACACTTTGATATTCCTACCTTGTTTCAGTCAGCTATTTTTTTGCTGCTGAGACAGAAAGAGCCTACCAGAACAAGGGTAGAGGAGGAAAGATTTATCCAGGGACTCATGATTTCAGAGGTCTCAGTCCATAGACAGCAAGCTTCGTTCTCAGGGCTCCAGGGGAGGCTGAACAACATGGCGGAAGAGTGTGGCGGAGGGAAGCAGCTCCCATGGTGATCAGAAAGCAGAGAGAGACGCTACTCTCCAGATACAAATATATACTCCAAAGCCCACCTCCTCTAGCCACACCCCACCTGCCTTCAGTCACCACCCAGTTAATCCCATCAGGGTCTAAATCACTGATTAGGGTAAGGCTATGACCCAATCTTTTCTCCTCCAAACCTTTTTGCATTGTGTCACCTGTGAGCTTTGGGGGGACACCACATTTAAACCATATCACCACCTATAGCGTTGAAGAATTTCCTTTTCTTCCCGTCCTCACCAACACTTGTTATTTTTGTCTTTCCAATAATAGCTATCCTATCTGGAGTGAGAAGACATGGCTTTGTGATTTTCGATTTGCATTTCCCTGATGGCTAGTTTAACTGAGAATTTTTAATTCACTTATTGGTTATTTGTATGACTTCATTTGAGAAGAGGAGTGGTGTCTGTTCTGACTTTTAGCTCTATTTTAACTGGCTTATTTGTTTTCTTTTTTTTTTTTTTTGGTGTTCAACTTCTTTACTTCCTTATATAATCTATTAATACCTTGTCTGATGAATATAGTGCAAATATTTTCTCTCATTCTGCAGGCTTTTCAAATACCTATGAGTCATTTAGGAGCCTGTCTCTTAATTCTGTTGATTATTTCTTTCACTTTGCAAAAAAACTTGTGTGTAGTTTGCCATAAATTTATTTATCGAGTTTTATTCTTGCATCCTATACCTTGGGGGTCCTATTTAAGAAGTCATTTTCTACACTATTGTCTTAAAGTGTTTCCTCTCTTTTCTTGTGATAATTTCATATTTTCAGGTTTTACTTTTAGGACTTTGACCCCATTGGGGTTCATCTTTGCATACACTGAGGAGAAGGGATTTCATTTCAGTCATCTGCATATGCATGTACAGTTTTGTCTGCACCATTGAAGGGACTGTATTTTCCCATTCAATGTTCTTGGCACGTTGACCAAAATTCATTTGGCTGTATGAAGAAGGTAGGTTAACTTTTGGAATCTCTATCCTATTTGGTGGATCTTCATGTCTTTATTTAGACCAGTATGGTGCACTTCATTTGATTGGTACTTTTTAAAAAAATTAGTTATGCATAATATTGGGGTTATTTTGACATAATTATTTAAGAATAGAATGTAATTTGTTCCATTTTAGTCCCTAGTACCTCCCCTGTTCCTCCCATCTTCCTTCCTGTGTTCCCTTTTCTTGATTCTTCCATTTATGATTCTTTTTCCAGTGAGTGCAGTATGGATAGACATAAAGGTGAAATTCACTGTCACACACATATAGAGGTACATAGTTCACTTTGGTCACATCACATCTTTTCCTACCCTTCCTTTCAGCTACCGTAGTTTTGCATTATGTTTGAGGTCAGAGATTGGATGCCTTCAACTACTTTTTCTTCCTCCATATTTCTTTAGTTATTCTGGGTCTTTTGAAGTTCCGTGTCGATTTTAGGATTTTTTTTTTTTTTTAATTTTCCTATTTCTGTGCAGAAGTCATTGGTATTTTGATGGGAAGGGCATTGAATCTATAGATGGCTTTCTCTGATGTGGCGATTTTAATAATAGTCATTTATCTCATCTATGAGCATGAACTATCTTTTCCATTGTTCCTGCCTTTGTAACCCAAAAGGTGTGTCTTGCAATTATCTTTGTAGAAATCGATCACTTTCTCGGTTAAATGTATTCATAAAACTTCTTATGCTATTGAGACTGGAATTGCTTTTTTTAAAATTGTTTTTCAACCAGAAAACTAGTTACAAAAATATATTTTGCAGAGCCACTTTCCATTGAAAAATTTTTTTTTTTTTTTTTTTTGGAATTGTTTCAGAAGAACTGTACTTAATTGTTCTTCAAATGTTTTATAGAATTCAGTAAAGCCATCAAACCCTGCACATATTTTAGAATGGAGACCTTTAACTACTGTTTCATTCTCTTTACTTTTTATTGGTCTGTGTGGATTTTCCATTCCTTTATAATTTAATTTCTATAGATTTTATGTGTTTAGGAATTTATCCATTTCTTCTAGGTTTTCCATTTGTTTAGCCTATCATTGTTCATAGTAGTTTTTTTTTAATAATCCTCTGCATTTCTGTGATAACAATTCTAATGTCTCCTTTTTCATCTTGCATTCAATTTATTTGAGTCTTCTCTCCCTTATTTTCTCTTGGTAAATCTCGCTAAAAATGCATTCTTTCAAAAACCAACTCTGGTTTCATTGATCTTTTTAAACTTTGAGATACCCGCCATTTTCATCTGTTTCTAGACATTTTTTTTTCCCTTTCTCTTTATATTTTTTTCAAATAACCATGAGTCACTTCGGAGTCTGCTGCTCCATTCCTGAATACTTTTCTTCTGTGCATTTCTTATGGTTGAATTAGCGTTTTATTCCAATTGTGGGATGTGAAGGTGCATGATATGGATTCCACTGTATTTGAATTTTTTGAGACTAGATTAGTGGTCTCATGAATCACGAGGAACGTTCCATCATTTGATCAGAAGAATGTGAGTTCTTCTACTGTTGAATGGAATGTTTAGATTTGCTTTCTATGTCTGGGTGGTCCTGTGTCAGGTACATATATATTTGTGATTACTATATCTTCTTCCCAAGTTGATCCTTCTGTCAACATAAAGTGACCCTCTTAGTCTCTTTTCAAGTTTTGATGTAAAGTCTTCTCTATCTGATGTCAGTACACCCACTCCTTACCATTTCTATGACATATCTTTTTTCTAACCCTTTACATTCAGATTTTTACCAGTGAAGTTAGCTTTTTGGATGGCAGCATAGAATTTGGTTTTGGTTCTGTGTGTGTGTGTTTGTTTTTTTAATCCATTTAGCTACTCTGTGTGAATTAATTGGTGAACTTAATCCATTTATGTGCACAGATGTTATTGCTAGGGACAAACTTCCTTTTCTCATTTTGTTCATGGTTTTCTACTTATTTTATAAGTTTTTTTCTTTTCACTAGTTTTTTTTTTTTTTTTTGTACCCAGAATTGAAACCTGGAGTGCATCCTCATAACTTTTTAATTTTTATTTTGAGACTGGGTCTCACTAAGTTGCTTAGGACCTCACTAAATTGCTGAGGCTGGCTTTGAACTCCCGCCTCAGCCCCTCACAAGCCTCTGGGATCAGTGTACTACCACTTCTGGCTCTTTCTATCATTTTTTGATTCTTGTGATTTTTGTGTATCTTTTCTTCAAGTGAGTTTTATATGCTCCATTTTTCATGATGGTGGTGATCACAATTTTCTTTCCAGTGCGGGACTTAAGTATTTCTCATCATACTGGCGTGATGCTGACAAATTCCCTACGTTTCCGCTTGTCTGGGAAACACCTTAATTTTCCTTTCTTTCTGGAATGTTCGTGGTTGGCCGTTTTCTTTCTTTTAACGAAAGCAATTTTTAAATACATCATCCCATTCTCTCCTGGTCTGTAGTTTCCCGCTGAGACTTCTGCTCTGAACGGTGCATCCTCTTCTGCAACACGATGTTTTTCTCTTTCTGTTTTCAGAATTTGCCTTCTGTCTTGCACTTTTGACAGTTTGACTGTAATTTGCCTCTAGCATATAACATGTGTGGCCGTATCTCCTTGGAGACCTGGGAAGTTTCTGACATAATTTTATGGAATCATTTTAACACCTTTCCCTTTCCTGTTCTCAATTTCCCATAATGGGAGTCATTTTTCCCTTTACCATGTCCCTCCACCTCCTAAACTTTCTTTAGTCTTTTAAATTTTTTTTTGTTTAGTTTCATCTTTTCATACAAAGTTAGCTCAGAGGACTCCTCCTCAGGTTCAGAAATTCATTCTTCCGCTGGCTCTAGTCTTTTGTGGAAGCTCTCCATTGTATTTTTCATTTCATTGATTCATGCTTTTAACTCTAACTTTTCTGATGAGTTCTTTCTTCGTGATTTTTATCTGTTGGGTAAAATTTTCATGTATACCTGAAGTTATTTTTCTCAACTATCTGTAATAACCTGTCTGAATTCTCTCTTATATCATGGAGTTTCCTCAGCCTCATTAGTTTGAATTCTTTTCCTTGAAGTTCATAGGTTTCCTTCAAGTTAGGATATCTTTCTGGAGAATTACTATTTTACTTTGAGGTTTCCTGTTTCATCTCACATTCCTTATTTTTCTGTGTTGGTGTTTGGCCATCTGCTATAAACCACCTCCTCCAATTTTATAGAGTAGCTGTTTTTAGGAGAATAGGTTTCTTTTCCTGTAGATAGGATACAGGGTTTCAGTCAGGTAGGGGGTTCAGTTTCAGGTGAGCTCAACATGTGTGCTGTGATTTCTTCATCCTTGACATCACTGGTATCCATGGGTCCCTAAGTTTCTAAACTGCAGTTGTTCATGAGGGTATTTGTATGAATTTTCAGTGGACATAGCCTTCCAAAGGTGCCTGTCCTCCTGCTTCACTGAGTCCAGTACTGGTACCCCTGGGTCTTGTAGTGGCAGCTACCATTGCCTTTGGGGTGTAGGATATGGGAAGGACTGACCCCATGTCTCTTCATTCAAGCTCAAGTGACACCAAAGGTTGCATCAGCAGCAGCCTCTCTTCCTGAACCACATCCATAAAGGAGACCCTCCCCAGGACCCTCAGCATGAATGGCTAGGCCAGGACCCACAGGATGGGATGGGACCTTCCCCAGGTTCAGAAAGATGACCACAATTTGTATCGGAATCTGTGTCATCAGTACCTGCAGACTTGAGGCTGTGGAATACAAAGGGAACCTTCCCTTGGTCCTTTGGGGACAATTGCAGGTGATGTTAGGGATCATAGCACTGGTAGGAGGTCTCCTGGAGCTGTTGAACCAAGATGGCACCTTGCCCATCCCCCCCCAAGGGACAATCATAAGTGACACCATGGGTTTTGGCTATAGCAGCTCTAGTTCCAAGTCCATGGGCCCTGGTAGAGAACTGCCCTAATTCCTCTGGGATAAGTGCAGGGGGTGCTGGGGATTGGGTTCTTGGAGTAGCTGGGCATGGCTGGAATGCTTCCCAGCTCACAGTGGACACAGCAAAGACAGGACTTTGCACCGGCAGCTCTTATCCCAAACTGGGCTGGGGACAAGACTTTCCCTAATTCCCACGGAGCAGGCAAGGATGGCACTCGGGATTGTGGCTGTGGCCGCCACTGGTCCTAAGCCTGCAGGATGTTGAAGATGCCCTGAGAGACAAGCATCAGCTCAGTGCTCCAGCAGCAGGGGACTGGCTGTCAGCCCATAAAGCAAGATCTCATCTGGCAGTGGTGGTTGCTGTACAGCTTGACTTCTGGGGGTTGGGGAAGGGTAAATATGTGCTCATTTTTTTTAGAGCAGAGACCATCCAGCTCCCCAAACTGTATTTAAAGCTTTTGATGACTATGAAATTCCCTGCTGTTGGGATTGCCAGTCTTCTGCAATGACGGCGACAGCTCATACTTCTCCACTTAGAGTGTCCCTGCAGCGCGGAGCTCACCCTGCCCAGGTTGAAGCTGCAGTTGGCTCTGATTCTTTTCTCTGGCTTGTTTCTCCAATTCTCCCTGCTGTTTGGGGCTCCCATGATTTCATTGCTATTTCCAGAGTTGTTCCTTAATTTCTTCTGGAAATGTAGGGGTTTTTTTTTTTTTTTTTTTGTCCCTATATAGTTTTCATGAGTTGCATTATTTAAATTTGGAACTGTTTTCTGCTCATCTTAGCTACTCGCCGGAAGCCTATTATTTTGCAACTTGAGTAAATGTTTAATGAATGAGTGAACTCCTAGTTAAGTCATTGTATAGGTCCGTATCCAAACAAACATTTTCCACATCCAGACACACTCTTTAAAAAGTAAAACATGTTAGATATCACCAGGAAAGACATTTGCCTTCTTTTAACTAAGAATAACTTTTAAAACAAATAACTTCCTAAACCAATAGTTCCACAGTTTTAAGAACTTTCGACTACGTAACAGTTTTTCAACGAATTTTATACTATGTGTGTGAGTGTGATCATGCTGCTATAACAAAATCTCAGTAATGACGACTCAGTAGTTCATACCTATCAGGAATTTTTTTTCTCACAGTTCTGGAGGTGGAATGTCTACGCTTAGGTTGTGCACAGTGCCAGGCTGAGAGGTGAGGGTCCTATTCTGTTTTCAGACTACCCACTTCTCACTCTGTGCTCAGATGGTGCACGGGGGACTGAGCTCTTTATAGCTTATTTTATAAGGCATCAATCTCATTTATAAGGGCTTAATCCTTATGATTTGATCACCTCCTCCCCTGCCTCCTACTATCACCTTAGGGGTCAGAATTTCAACCAATGTATTTTGGAGAAATGTGAAATTCAAACCATACCACTATTTGATTAGAATACGGACAATGGTGATCTATTAACTTATGTATTACTTTATTTTAAAGCTTCCAGCTAAATAGAAATTTGCTTCCTAAATACAGATGCTCCTCCCTTGCTCTGGGTTATATTCCAGTAAGTCCATTATAAATTGAAAATGTCATTCAAAATGCATTTACTGCGCCTCTCCTACTGAATGTCACAGCTTAGCAGCAGCGTGCATGGAGAGCGTCAGCGGTTTCTCCCTTCTTATCAGATGAGTGACTGGGTACCCTGCCTCACTGCCACCGTCTCACAATGCAAGAAAGTAAATGTGGCATTTCGCTAGCCCGGGAGGGGTCCAAATTCAACATGCAATATGGTTTCTATGGGACACCTATTTCTTCGGTATCATCGTAAATTTGTAAAAATCTTTGAAGGCAAAACATCATCCTTCGGGGACCCTCTTCACCTCCTGTTTTACATTGGAAGACGTTCCATTTTGGAATAGATCATTTTCATACTGTTTCTCAACCGTCAGCAAAAGCTGATCTGGGATGGCTGATTTTGGGGTCAGTGAATGTTACCAAAAATGACTGAAGATTTACCCACGAATACCTAGACATTAAAAATACCTATTGGAAAAGGAGCCGTGGGACAGGCTGGGCAGAAGAGCTAGCAGAGACTCAGGTGAAAGCAGACTCTTTAAGTTCTCTCTTTGAGATGCATTCCCAGGTCTCACCACATTTTATGGACCCTGAAGTTCTAATGTGAAGACATCTGTTTAACAGCCAATGAATCAAACAAATGATCCCCAGAGGGCTCTAAAGGCTCAAAGTTTGCCTTGCAATTCGTGTCAAATGATTTTTTAGTGGATTCACTGTCTAAATGTGAGTCTCTGGGGGGAATAAAGGGGGGGAGGGTGTAATGACATCTTGAGCCTCCAGGGGGACTTTTGCCATCCTGTCCCCTTGAACCAATTACTGCCTTCCCCTCACCAACCCCTGGACTTGTTGGAAGAATGGAGGAAGAAAGCAGGACTGTTTTCCAACAAGTTTTACTGAGTAGCCTCAATGTAAACCTTACTAATCATTTCTGAAGTCTTTTATGACATCCATGATGAGCACCGTTTTCTGTAAAGCACCAGTGATTATTTTGTGCTTCACAAGCTGTGTGATCAGTCCCCAAAGTACCCTCCTCTCCCCGCACTGCAAAAGCCACCCAGCCAATATGTAAATGAATGGGCGTGGCCACATGGCAAAGAAACTTTCTTTAAAGAGACAGTGGCCCCCGTTTCAAGCCTAGTTTGGTTTCATTCACTAGCAAAGTCACTTGTAAGTAGAATCATAGTGGTAAAACCTGTCGTCATGTTAACTTGTCTTTCTCAACTTTCAAAGCTGTATTTCCCTCTCTCTTACATATGTAGACTCAAACATCATGACCCTTGCAGGGGGAGAAATAAAGGTGGCAAAAATGGAACTCCAATTTATTGTTTGAATATACATATAAAGACTCAAGAGTTTCAAATTCTAAGGATGGCCCAGCAGTGTGGAGGGGGGGTCTTTGTTAGTATATTTCAAGCAATGTATAAAGTTTTCCAATATTTTTTGGTCCTGTTGGTAACCAAATATTGCCACACACAAAAAAAACTGACATGACATCATGCCAATTATTACCTTATGCCAATTATTACCTTATGCAAACCTCTCATATTGTCGAGAGGCATATGTCTTTTTATTTTTTTTAAATTTATTTTAATTAGTTATCCATGACAGGAGAATGCATTTATGTAATTTGATATACCAGATATAGATATAGATGGGGTATGATTTTTCATTTTTCTGATTGTACATGTTTTAGAAGCACATTGGTCATGCAGTCATATATATATGACAGGTATTATTACCATATATATATATATATATATATATATATATATATATATGGTAATAATACCTGTTTCATTCTACTATTCTTCCTGGCCGTACATTCCCTCCCCTCCCCTCCCCTCCCCTCCTTTTACTCCCCTCTACCTAATCTAAGGTAACTCTAGTGCCCTCCCACCCCTCATATGTGTCTTTTCAACCTGTGACTGTTTCAGAAACTCTGGATTCTTTCTGACCCCTCCCCTCTACTGTCTTAACCTCTTCAGCCCCATAAATAAGGACAGTAGGTCCTTCCCACAGCATGTCAGTTTTAGTGAAGATGTGTGCCTGGGTTGAAATAAAAGGTCTGTCACTAATACAGTGCAGAGACTCAAGCAAGATACTTACTTTTTGGTGCCTCGATTTTCTTGAATGAAAACAGTAATAATGAAAACACATGCTTCATGCTGGTATTACAAGACTCAGCTAGGATAATGTTGAAAGTTCCCTGAACAGGACCTGGGAAGTAAGTGCTTAATAAATATTTGATATTGTCATTATTAATTGGAACATGCAGTTTCAGTAAGGTAGGAAAATATTGTACATAGGTTGGTTTCTTTCTCCAGTTAGAAGTTTTCCATAGAAAATAAAATAAAACAGTGTCCACTCATTTTATTTTATTTTATTATTATTTTGATACCAGGGATTGAACCCAGGGGCATTTAACCTCTGAGCCTCATCCCCAACCCTTGATTTTTATATTTTTGAGACAAAGTCTTGCTAAGTTGCTTAGGACCTTACTAAGTTGCTGAGGCTGACTGTGAGCTTTCAATCCTCTTGCCTCAGCCTCCTGAGCTGCTGGGAAGATAGGTGTGCACCACTATGCTTGGCTTCCCTCATCTTTGAACAAACACTTAAAATATATAAATATATACATATATACATATATATATATATATACACACACACACAAATATTTAATTTTTTAAGATATAGTTGCACATAATAACTTTATTTTATTTATTTATTTATTTTTACATGGTCCTGAGGATCCAACCCAGCACCTCACATGTGCTAGGCGAGCACTCTAACACTGAGCCACAACTCCAGCCCCTAATTTATATTTTTTGCTTTTACCTTTCTTCTACCATGGGAAGTCACTGGGCATGTTGAAGGGGGCTGTGATGTGATTTCATTTTGCAGCCTTTCTGTGGTCTGTTGTCTGGCTTTAACCATCCCAGAAACCAAGCTGAAAGTACACAGACCACCTGGTCTGAGGTTGTTGCAGGAAATCTGGAAGCAGATAATAGTGGTTTGGGTCATCTGTTGCCAAAACTGGTAGGAAAGTGGTTATATTGTAGGCATATTTTGTAAATAGAATGAACAGATTTTTGCAGATGGACAGGATGTAAGGTATGGAATATCAGAATGATTGACAGTTATAACTAAATCAAAGGGTAGGAGATCAGAATGATTGACAAGTATAACTATAACCTGGTCAAATGCAACTGATATAAACCAAAATGGCATAAGTGAGAAAAAACATGAAGGTTGGGGAGAAAAATATCACGAGTTTGATTGTAGATGTATTTGGTGAGTATCAGGGTTTTCTGCTACAACTCGCATAGGACAGGTTCCCCACTTGGTCTGTCAAACAGTAACCTGGGTACAGTTGGCCATTGGCAGCTGAGATTTCAATGAACTTCAGATCAAAACTGTTCAGAAAATAACATTGCATCTGTTATTTAAAAAGTGCACGAACACTTTTTTTTTTTTTTGTCATTGTATCTCAAACAGAACATCATAACGACTGTTTCCTTTGAGTTTACATTTGGCTGGGTCTTGTAGGTAACCCAGGGAAGACCAAGTATACAGGAAGATGTGTGTAGGTGATATACCAACACTATGCCATTTTTTGTAAGAGACTTGAGCATCCTTGGATTTTAGAATCCATGGAAAGTTCTGGAACCAAGTTCCCCATAGATACAAAGAGATAGCTACCTTCCTGTGGCTGTATTTTGCAGAGGTGAACATCCATAATAAGTTGATTTTAAATGCAGGAGATTGTCTTATAAAATCTGGGTGGGTGGGGCTCAGTCTATTGAAAGAAGAGCAGAAGTTTCCAAGAAGAAGACAAATAGGGCTTAGACATATCACTTTGTAGTTAGAGGAAGGGTTTCCGCTAGAGAAAGAGATTTGGGACTCATGAGCATGCTCAGGTTTATGGCACCTTTGAGACGGAATGAGATTAACTGTGCAGTGTGTGGAGATAGCAAAGCTGAGGACGGAGTTCTGGGACACACTGCTAGGCAGAGCTAAAGAGATTCAGGAGACACCATAAAGGGACTGAGGGCTAGCCAAAGACGCAGAAACTGTGCCCAAAGAAAGGAAAATCCTGGAGGCCAGATGCATGTATTTTTTTTATTCAGCTAGGAAGGAAATGGTAACCTTACAATGAGAAAAAAAGAATAAATGTATGTATTTGGCCAGAAAAAAAAAATGCATTTCTTTTCATCATCGGACATCATGGACAAAATTAAGAGTCTGGAAGAATAGATTTTTATTTTCAAAGTCTAAAAACCAAAGTCTATGGGAAAATACACGCATTGTAGCTTCATATTACCATCGACACCAAAAAGTTACCAAAATTGATAGAAAAGGAACAACATGGTGATTTATTAAGCAGGAAACTGCATTTGGAGCGATATTCTGTTTTCAGTAGTCGGAAAGAAATAAGTATTGAAATGATTTGGAAGGATCACTGTATACTCACGAAGCTGACAGAAGTTAGAGCATGGGATCATTTCAAATGCTGGTGATGAGCAGGAAAATGGGGAGACTAGGGAGATGGCAGGTGGAGTGCAAACTGGCACAGGCTTCCTGGAGAACAACGGGCCAGAAATTAATAAAATTAAGTCTACATTCAATCTAATCTCATCCCTTGGAAATATTCCCCAAACTCCTAATTTGTTGGCTTGCAGAAAAAAAAAACTCCTGCGTCGATTCTTAGGATGATGGACAGCACCGTTGAACCCCAGAGGGAAATTGAGAGCAACCTAGATGCCCTGCAAAGGTGATAAACAAAATACAAGAGAATTCCTTCACCATGATCTAATGCCGCAGACGCAATGAATGAGAGTTCTATCTGGTGCAAGGAATAAATCCAAAAGGCAGTGTTTCCTGGGAGGGGAAAGAGTAGACTAGCTCACAGTTTTGTCGTGTGGATTAAATCTACCCAAGGAAAGCTGAGGTGTGTGTTATTCAGGAGACCCACAGGGCTCAGGGCATATATATTAAGCGTTTCTAGTGGCCGCCCCTCTCGGTGGATTAGGATGCATGGATGAAAAGAAAGCAAGTCTTTAAAAATAATAAGAGGAAATTAATCTGGCAGCCAGGATGATTAAAATCTCTCAGAACTTCAGAGTGTCTGAGGTTTGAAAAACACGCTGAAGAAATTCCTTTTATGGACCTGTTCCTGATCACATGCCAAGTCTTCCAGCTACCAGTATTTCTTTGATGACTCAATATCCTCTCATTAAATAGGACTCTCAGTATTTTGTGTTTATCCCCCTCTCCCCAGTATTGGTAACATATTTTGCTATTCATCTCATAAGAAAAACAGTCTTAGGACCCACGGTCCTAGAAGGGGCTGAGTGTCTGGTCATTAGACTGTATCTGAGTCTTTCTAATCAAAACTTTTCCTAATAGGGATGCCTTGAAGCAAATGGATTGGTGTTAGGGTCTGTAAACAAGTCAGGATGGCGCCTGGCATTTTGCCAGGGGGAGTGGTTTGTGAAGTGACGCCAGGGAGCCATGAAGTGTGGAGATTCCTTATTGGTTGACTGCTGTATCTAGTTTATGCTAATGAAGATAAGCTCTGTGGAATGTATAAATACCCATCCTGTCCTACAATAAACGGCTCCCACTCCTGCTGTATCAATGTACGCAAGTTGCTCATCACCCCCCCACACACCCTTATTTTGCTGCAGCCAGACTGCGGCAGATTGGGATCCTTTGAAACGATGAAATAGGAGAAGCAAGTGTTTATGTTTCCCCCTTTAAGTCGCCACTGTGACCTTATATTATCATGTGGCCATGACGACACATCTCTGTATTATTGCTAAATAATTTATAAATCCCAGCTAATATAAAAAGGCTCATAATCGGAAAGGCACAACGCAAGAGCAATCTCCTAAGAATCTGCTAACCTCCTGGGATCCCTTTACTACCATAATTTATTAATATCTTTTATTTCCAGTGTTTAATGAACTAGATACATCCAGCCAAGCTTAGTACAGAAGGAAATGTATTTTTTTTTTCAATTATTGACCCAATCAGAAACCTGTATTGTGACATAGGAATGTCACATTCCTAAACCCATTTAATGGGTGTTATCTAAAGAAATGTGGCTTTCTTCCTCTGCCCTCCTGTCTTAGCTTTGTGACAGTCGGGGCTTTTGGAATGGAGGTCTCCGTCCTCATTCGTATCCCATGTTTCATTTTGGAGATGCCTCTTGTTTGATTTCACAGACTCACAGCTACAGAAAAAAAAATTGCGTCCAGTTGTGTTACAACTGGACTCAACTATGGATGAGGTAGATGGTTTTTCTACGAGACTTTGGGTTTTGGAATTTTCAGCTCATTCTGGAACAAGTCACACACGACCTTTGCAATTCTTGGGATATCATCCATGTATTTTGCATGCAAGAAGGACATGAAGTGGGACAAGAAGTGAACGCGATGAACCGATAGTTAGGTCTCCTCCCAGATTCCGACTTAGAAACTGTCATCCACCACAGTGTGATGGTGTTTGGAGATTTGATCTTTGGAAGTTGATGAAGTTATTGAGGGAAGAGTCCTCATCCATGGATGTCACACTTAAAAAAGAAAGAAAGAAAAAACTCTCCCTTCTTCTGTCATCTATAATTAGAAAGTTGGTTCTCATCATACATTCACCTTTCCAGTTCCTTGATTTTGAACTTCCCAGTCTCCAGAATCATGATAAGAATAATTGCAAATTACAAACCACACAATCTGTGGTCGTTTGTTAGAGCAAGTTGAATAGACGAAGACTCAGTCTGTCTTTATCCTTTTTGTGTTGCTATAACACAATCCCTGCGGTTGGGTATTTTATAAAAAAAAAAAAAGAGGCTTATTTGGTCCACAGTTCTGGTGTATGGAAAGATCCAGACATCAGGTAGCTGGCATCTGGGCGAGGACGCTCCAAGGCAGCATCATTATATGATACAGAAACATAAAAGGAGTCAACTGCCTGCTGAAGGGGTATATAAAAGATTGCACCGAGACAGTAAAACTTGCTTTATAAGAACTCGTTGACTTCCTCTTGTGAGGCAGCAAGAGTTTATTCATGAGGGTGCAGCCTGCGTGGTCTCATCCGCTTCCACTAAACTCCACCTTTCAATGTCTCCACCAATTCACCACCATTACTGTGGGGAACCAATCTTTCCACACTTGGATCTTTGGGTGCATGGGTTCAAACCCTAGCATACCCCAACTTCAAAATCCAATGGAATCCATTAATAATAATGCATTCTTCTTTCAAAACCCAAAACATCATTTACCAGAAAATTGTAATGTGTCTATTTCCACCCATCTTGTTCTTTAACTTTTTTCCCCTGGGTGTGGGGGTGGGGGAACCAGGGATTGAACTCATGGACACCCGACCACTGAGCCACACCCCAGCCCTATTTTGTATTTTATTGAGAGACAGGGTCTCCCTGAGTTGCTTGGCAGCTCACTTTGGCTGTGGCTGGCTTTGAACTCGCAATCCTCCTGCCTCAGCCTCCCAAGCTGCTGGGATGACAGGCATGGGCCACTGCGCCCAACATCCCTCTTCATTTTTTTTTTTTTAATAGGAAATAGAAACAGCAAACTCGGTAAGATTTTCTTTTCCTCTATTACTTATTTTGTGAAAAAAAATATGATTTCAACTCTTGTCCGTTTCACAGTACTTTCAAATTCAGAACTAGAAATGACTCAGCCCCACATCATTCAGCTCTTGCCCTAGGAGAGCAACACTTAGCCAGATATACAAAATATCCAAGCTAGTTACTTTCAGATGTGGTGGAGACACACATTGCACAAGAGAAGTAGGATGCAGAGGTTACGATGTAAAAGAGAAGTTTAGAAGTACTGGGGGAGAGCGGGGTTGAGGTCCCCGCTCATCCACACTCTCCATATCTGATGTTTCTCTCGGCAAATGGAACTTCAATGCCTTTATATAGTTTGCAAACACCTCGTCTGCATGCATTAGGTCCAAATAGAGGTATCCCAAAGTGCTCTCTCCAATTTCCTCAAATGCTATCTAGCAAGTAAAGACTTGCTAGACTGAAACCTGAAGTGACATAGATTTGAAAATCATAGATTAGGTGAAACACTAGAAATATATATTGCATGGTGCCTGATGTACTAATCACCCCACAGTCTTTTCTTGAATAAGGCTAAGGCTTATTAAAATGAAGTTCATGACTTTTTCTAGTAAATTTCCCACCCCACCCCACCCCAAGGTAGAGCAGCCTTCTGTGCAAACATCAGATTTGAGGCCGCCTCTTGCACATGGTGACTTTTGTCAAAAGAACATCTTGATGCCCCTTCTGGACTTGGCAGCTAGAGAGAAAGAGGTGGCCTGTCAGCCCCACACCGGTTGTCTGGTCACCTCTCCTTCCCCCTGAGGATGTTATCTGTATGTTCACTGGCTTATCTGCTCCCAGAAGTCTCCACGGCGACATGGAATATAAATTTGAGTGACATGATTACAAAAGTCTGACTTGGGGGAGAAAAAAAAAGCATTTTCCTTTTAAGTATGAGAACCGAACACTGGTACGTTGGAAGAAAAAGTCGCCCGCCGTCTTCTCTGGCTGCCAGAATGAATTACCAGGAACGTAGGGGCTTCGGACAGCAGAAATTTATTGTGTCATGATTCAGACGAGCAGAAGCCCTAAATCAAGGTGTCAGAAGGACCGAGCTCCATCTGGTGACTCTAGGGGAAAATCTGTTCTTTGCCTTTTTCCAAAGTCCCGTGGCTGCCTGACATTCTGACTCACCACGGTGTCTGCTTGCTCAGTCACTTTTTCTCTCTTCCTCGTCTGTCTTTGTCTTTTCACTCTCTGGAAGAACTCTTCTTATTTTCTAGTCGAAGGAAAATTTTTCTTGGATTTGGAGCAAACCCGTACAACCCAGGATGATCTCATTTTATCCATATCTGCAAGGACAATGTATCTAAATACAGTCGTTTACAAGAATCTGAAATTAGGACATAGATGTGTCCATCTCAAGAGCTACCACTCTACCTACTCAATGCCACTTCTCTTTGGTCCCCAAATGTTCACATTGATTCTTGCTGTGAAACACCCTGACCCCAACCCATCATTTCGCCAAATCTTTACGGCATTAACTCTAAGGATTGAAATCTCATCTACTATCATCAGTTCAAAAGTCCCAAATCTCATTATCTACCTAAGCAATGATCCAGACATGGGGTGTGACCTATCCTGGGACAAAATTCCTCTCCAATTGTGGACCTTTGTCACCACAAAACCAGTTATCTCCTTCCTGAACTACTGTTTTAGAACAGGCAGGAGATGGACATGCCATTCTTAGAGGGTTAAGTTGGAGGAAATAAGGGGATCATTTTTTTAACCCACAAGTGTGAAGTCCAGCAAGAAAGTTTCCATTAGACTTCCAGACCAGCCATATTTCTCTGTGAATGAATGGTCTACTCTTTGAGATGGGTTCTGCCAGCGTCCGCCTCTCCTGCCGTCTCTCTACTTTCCTAGGGATTCTTTGTCTGAAAGGGCATCATTTTGACTAACAGACCTGACCAGCACAACTGTAGGGGAGGAAAAGTTTATTTGAGGGCTCATGGTTTCAGAGGTCTCAGTCCGTAGACAGCTGGCTCCATTCCTCAAGGCTCTGGGTGAGGCTGAACATCATGGCGGACCCATGTGGCAGAGATCAACTCACATCACGGTGATCAGAAAGCAGAGACAGACTCCCCTCTCCAGTTACAATATATACCCCAAAGCCATGCCCCACATCCCACCTCCTCCAGCCACACCCTAGCACTCACTCCTATTTAACCCATCAGGGATTAATTCACCAATTAGGCTCATGCTATCACCCGATCATTTTTCCTCCAAACATTCTTGCATTGTTGCACACGTGAGCTTTCGGGGGACACCACATCTAAACCATGACATTCCTCCCCTGGCCCCCCAAAAGCTCACACTCATCTGACAATGCAAAATATATTTAGTCCTTTCCCAGGAATCCCCATAAGTCTCAACGGTTCTTCCCAGATCACTCCAAGTCCAAGTCCAGAGTCTTCTCAGACGCTCAAGGCAATCTTGCAGTTGTGAGCTCCTGTAAAAAAAAAAATAAATAAATAAATAAATAAGAGCATTTTACAAGTATCCAGTACCTAATGGGACAGAGTAAACATTTCCATTCACATGGAAGGAAGAAATAGGTCCAAAGCAAGACCCAAATCCAGGTGGGCAAACAGGTCCTGTAGTTCTGTGGTGTCTGCAGCATGTGACATTGTGACGCTGTCTCCAAAGGGCTTGGGTGGCCCCTGCTCATCAACTTCTTGCCCTTAGAGTTGCAAACTCCTGCCCGTCCTGCCTTCCTTTCATCCCATGGATGCTCCACACAGTGTTTCTACCGCTGCTGTGACATTCTCAAAACCCACGTGGTCCTCGGGTCTGTCAAAAAGTCCCCACACAGGACATTTCTAGGTAACCGCATTCCTGTGACTGGGCTCTGCTGAGATAGCGGAATGAATGCACAAATCCCATGCAGCAAGCTCACAACCCCACCCTGGGGTCCTGTCTCTAGAACAGGCTTGCTCATGAGCGAATGTTCTCATTTTAACCTCCCTTTTAAAGTGGCTAAGGACCTCCTATCTTGCCCAATGCTGGGTCCTTTTGCTTATCAGTTTCTGCCTCAATCTGTCTCCTCATCCCGCCTCACACTTAACTCTAAGCAGCAAGGAGAAATCCATCTGCGCCTTTACAGGTTACCTGCCAATCTCCTCATCGAAATATCCACGTACAATACCCCAAGCTCCGCATTCCCTAGAAAAATCAAATTCAGCCAAGTAAAATACAATTCAGCCAAGTTTCCTGCTACTGTATGATAAGCATAGCCCTGGCCCTCGGCAGCAACTCCTGCAATATGGCTATTTCTTCCAACATTCTGTTTAAGGACAATATAAATATTCTCACTGGCAATAGGAAAGTCCCAGTAATTACGATTTCCATTAAGACGTACTTATCTCCCCGGCTATTTGTGTGACTATGTGGGCTATGAGAGAAGGTACATTTCATGCTCCTTGTCCAAGTTAGAGGTCTTTGAACAGGAATGCTTAGGGCTAAATGGAGTGGGTATGGTATAGGATACAACATTAGGACATTGTTGTTATTGTTATTATTATTATTATTATTTGGTCTCTTTTTGTGTTCAGAGGAGGGTCTCATTGGCCTTCAAAGAAAACCTATATTTGTGACTGAATAATAATTTTGTTCTTGGTTATTTTTTGATGCTACATTGCTACAATCCAGCTCCCTCTCTGACATGTAAAATTTAGAAAACTTTATCAATATGGCCACCAAGACAATAATTTATACGCATCTCCATATGTTTACATATAATATAGGACATATCTACGTATAAATATATATGTGAATATGGCATACCCATCAATGTAAAAGACCAAGATTTCAATGGGATTTCTGGCTCTTCCCCTGCCTTTCAATCCTAGTCCGTGTCCCCCCATGTTATCTGCTCTTGGATGGGACAACCCAGTTCTTTTTCTCCTTGAAAGGCTATCTGTATTTTTGCCAGAGGAAATTGTACAGAACTAATCTTTTACACCCTTGGCTCTATCTGGTTATGGTCCTGCCAATTCTCCCTCCTCCCAAACCTATGTCAAGTCCGGGGCTTGTGTTATATGCACCGTGAACAGCTTATATAGTGTGTTGATGCACGTAACCCAGTTACAATTAAATTTTTGTAACATTAGTGCCTGGACTGTAAGATTCCAGAGCGCTAAGAATTTTTCTTTTTAGTTTGCCATTGTATCCAAGGCATTTAGCACATGGCATGCCACCCAGGATGGACTTAGTACACACATTAGGAGTGAATTCCTGGGCAGAGTGAATGGATCAGTGGAGGACAGATGAACAGATGGGTGGTTGAATGATGGGAAAAAAATAAGTCTTAGAGACAAGGACCAGCCTGAGCAGATATAAGATTCTCCTTTGCTCTTATAGGCTACATAGTCATGAACCATGGTTTTTGGAGCGATCGAGAGATTTAGTGGGTCAACTTAAAAAAATCAAAGTGAATTTTACTCTTGTGAGATGAGTTTGGCTATCACATTTTTTTGTATGACATTTTGTATGGCTTTTCCTTGGCCTTGTGAATCTAAAGTTTGGTTTGGTTTTCCTTCAGTGGTGAATAACAGTATGGTCTCCATCATCTCTTAAGATTTTTCTGGACCATAGAGAACCTAGGGTGCAGTTACCGGTAATGTGGAATCCGCTGTCACAGTATCAAATATAACCAGGTTTTACCCACCATACAGTTGATGATAAACGGCAATTCACCAAACTTCGCAAAACCTTGTGATCACGTTTTTATTCTCAAGAGCAGTGGGTGAAATCAATCGCATTCATTTTTCACGTGAAGATTTTCCAAAGCTCAAAGAGAATTAGTTGCCTCAGACTAGCTGATGCTAAATTGGGAACTGAAATTCACAGTCAAATCTCCAGATCCACAGGTTGAGCAACTGCCAATTCAACCAAGCACAAGAAATTTTCCAAAAAAAAAAAATAAATTTCCTCTGTACTGAACCTGTACAGATGTTCTTGCATTATACCTTGAACAACAGAGTGTGAGAATTCTACATAGAATTTACATTTTCATATGGTACAGCTAAGAAAGTCTAAATCCATTGTAAGTCATTTTGTAGTTTTTCATACTTACAAATAATAATTCTAAAACATGTGATTTTTGTTTTTATTTTTAGTGAACAAAGAAGAGTGATAAATCATATATATCATGAAGTTTAGATCATAACTTAGCTATAAATAAGAATCATAATCTGATCCGTTATACTTGATGCTTCCCCCTAACCTTGGGATCATCCAATGCCTCTCTTGGTGGAGTACCTGGGTCTCTGCTCTCTGATATTTCAAATATGGAACATGTTTATTTACCATTTGGCATATATGGGACATGCTTGATATGATGAAGAAAGCTGCTTCTTAGAAAAATCTGAAGCTCAAATCCACAGGAAAGGAGGAATGTGTTGGATATAAGTCAAGATGTAAAAATGCCCCAGACTATTCATAGGAAAAGGTGACCATGGAGACCTCAAGAAGAGTTTCATACCTGTAAATTCAACATCATGGGTATTTGAACCTATGTTTGGATGTTGTGTACCTTATCTCATTAACAGATCTTTGAGTTCATTGAGCCTCAGAAATGTGAGTTGGCCTAATACGGGTTGGCAATCCAGTACAATTTTATACACTGAACAAGAACCCAGTCTTCTAAAATATAGCAGTAAATACACAAGTCCACCTCATTACAGTCTTGAAAAGCAAACCTTAGTCAATGGAGTGAATTGACATGAAATGGAAACCACTTTTAACTATTACACAAGGCTTCCTGTTAAGTCATCACAAATTTACCAAGGTGCTCAAATTAATTACGTGACTAGGAGGAGATGTCTATTTCCCCCTGGCAGAGCCTGAGATCCTTATACTGTTGAATCTGAGTACAAAGAAGGATTTTTCCCTCCTCCAATTAATACAAAAACACAAAACAGGCTTTCATTTTCTCTGACTGACAACTCCAATTTTGGATACATATGCTAACTAATGGAACGAAAATTGTAACACGTGAAAACCAATTACCGTTGTTCAATTGTCTATGTTGTAAAAGGAGATCCAGTTAAGTTATATATGATGCTATTGTGTATGTGACATACCAGTGTCACTGACAATCCTACCCTTGGCAAACTCGGTGTAATGAGGAGCTGGTCCCCATGCACGTACCCCTGTTCACTTAGATATTTCCTATCTATTGTTATTTGTAGGAGAAATGAATCTTCATTAATACTCAAATGTTTTCATACTTGCATTTGACACGAGAGGCGTGTTGGGGATTGGACAGGGTCTTCAACCACGGGCATGTAGTCCCTATTTATGACATACTAATCAAAAAAATAAAATTGAGCTCTCCCTAATATGCTCTTTCTCTGCATTCCACCCAAAATGTTATTTATAAAGAAAAAGACAAGTGAAGCAGTGCTGGTTTGTTAATTTAATAACCAGAAAGATGCTGCCAAATATTTCAGCCTTGTCCAAATTCATGGACATGGCCATATTGTATATGGAAGTTTTTTAAAGACGCTATAAAGTGATGGACGTGTAAACTTTTAATTCTTCAAATGCTGGTACGAATTGGGCAAATCCAAGGTAAATACCTAACCCAAAACTCCTGTGCTTGATTTCAGTGACTGGAATAACCATATAAAAGCAGGCTGGATCTTAATTATTTTTTTTCTGAAATTTCTGTAAACTTCACGATCTGCTGTGTTCTACATTTGAGGGAACAAAACTAAACACATCGACCACAATCATCATTGTTTTGCATATTTTTTTCTGCATTCCGGAATTTCATTTTGTGAATGAATGATGTGGAGCCTTCAATGATAGTAGCTTAAATGTTGACAATAGACCTCCTGATAGGAGAAAAAAAAAAAAAAACATGTGGATCTTTCTAGATGGTCATATTATGGAAACATTTTCTTCTGGATTTTTTGAATTTACTCCCATGATTGTATATTTATTTAAGAGCAACAGAAAAACAACACATTTCCTAAATGTCAGCTACAGAATAAAAAAAAAAAAGGGTTTATAATTTAAAATTAAGAGAGGAGGAGGCACTAGGAAGGTAGGGGGGAAAGGAAGGAAAATAAAAAATAAATAGAGAAAAGGAAAATATTGGATGTATTTGTTAAAGAACCAGATTTTCATCTGTTAAGTAGCCATGATTGACTCTTTAGCTGTATGAATGTATACCACCTGGCCTCTTAGGACTTTGTTTCCTCATATTTAAAATGAAGAGGTCAGAGATGATGATCTTCAGAATTCATGAGGCTCTAATATTGTCTGAGGGTATTGATCAGACTTCCTGCTATTTTATTAAAGCTGACTCTTCTAATTTCTTGCATCAGTCTTGTGACTTCTTAGAGACTTGGGGGACATAAATTCTATACTAATATTTTTCTAAGCACAATAATCAATGCTATGAATTGGTATTTACATAGCATTTCGGAACTAGGAAGAACCAAGTGAGTTCCATTAATAATAATTGGTTTGGGTTTACACAGACAGATATTGAAATGGATGTTATTTCCGTCCAAGAGCCTGTGACCTAGGGCTGTCTCTTACCACACCACAGGCCCTCTTCCTTCCTAAAAGAAAAACAAGAGAGCTACCGGAATATGCTTTGTCCTCAGAACTTGCTTTGCTACTTGAAGTTAATTAGAAAAAAATATATATTTAAATATATATTTTTTTTCTTTATTTGGAACAAAAAGGCTCAGCTCATCACAATTCCTTTTTTTAAAAAAAAGGAAACAGAGTCATTTCGAAGTTAGTGGTTAAAATTTAGTTTTCTAGCATGCAGTACCAAAGTTCTTTCTAGAACTCTTCATAAACTCCCTCCTGTAGGCACAGGGTTTGCTGTGGTACATGGGAAAATTGATTTTTCTCTATTCACAAGGGTATTTAGCTTGCGATTTTAGAAATCAACTGCATTGCAGAATTGATATTACCAGTAATCAGAAAGATCCATTGGCTACCTTTCATTTCATGCAGTACCTCAAAGAAGTCACTTCATGGAGAATAAACCGCAAAAGTATTAGCCATTTTCATGAAAAAAAATATCATAATTTTGAAGATTCGTGTTTTTCGTTAAATTACGTGAACTTAAAAAAACATGGTGAGTCAACAGACAGATTATACAGATCATAGTTATTTAAGAATGTCCATGGACATGTATAATTTTGATCTATTACAGAAACCCTAATGTGTGGCAGAATATCGTAGCAAAGCTATTTCCTCAGCATCTCCATCCCCATCAGCAATCATGAACATGAATTCATGCAGGCAAATGGGATGCTTTTGAGACTTACCCCATGTACAAATTACCTACAAACTAGGTCTCCCTAAATTTTGTACTGGGGAGGAACTTTATTTTTGACTGAAGCTGTTTTAATTTAATCACATTGGATTATGCTTTTTTTTTTCTTCACATGGGTATTTTTTGTTTGTTTTTAAATTTTTTTTTCCTTTGATATGGGGGATTGAACTCAGTGGCTCTCCACCCGTGAGCCCCGTCCCCAGCCCTATTTTGTATTGTATTTAGAAACAGAGTCTCACTGAGTTGCTTAGCACCTGCTTTTTGCAGAGAGTGGCTTTGAACTCACGATCCTCCTACCTCAGCCTCCTGAGCCTCTGGGATTTCAGGCATGCACCACTACGCCCAGCTTCATTTTGCTTTGGGAGTTTGTGTTTTGTTTTATTTTTACTTTCCCTAAGTCATGAAAGAAAATAAAGTTATCACGGGGAAGGGAGCTCTTAAAATTCTTCAAGGTATTTCTATGTATTCCTTTAATCCTTTTCTGTTGACTTAAGTTAGTGTAATCCAGATGTAAATTTTAAAATAGCTTTATTATATATTGACAGCATCTTTTATGCCTAAGTACTATCTGCTTGCAGAGAAAATGCATTCAGATGAGACAGGACCATTTGTTGATTCAGTTTCACTTCCTTGTTCATCCATTCCTCTGTTCAGTCATCTGACAACTTTGTATGAGTGTGACCTCCACCAGTTCTTACTAGGCAATAGGAAAAGAGAAGTGAATAAAACAGCCAGTGCCTTTCTTGTCACAGAACTTACAGTCTGGTGGATGGTGACAAACATAGACACGATTATCACAAGGTAGTAGATCAGATACACAAAATGGGTGAATGCAGCGTGCTACAGTAGGAATGGACACTTTTCATAGTGAACTTAAAGAAGGCTTCATGCCAAAAAGAATACACAAAAAGACACTTGAATGAGGTGAGAATCTGAATTAAGATTAAACCCTAAAATAATTTTGTAAATTACCTCCGGTCAGCTTAATGGATTATACCTATGACAGCCAATTATTTTTTAAAATTAATATTTTGCAGATCCATTGAATGAAAGAATTGCTATGAGTTTCTGCACATCAGAACGTGAGACTGGGATCTCCTATGCACGTCACTTCCTAGATTTGTTAACATTTTCACGATATTTATTTTGCCCAGCTTAAACACATACAGTAGGAAGGTCATTCTGTTTCCTAATAAGCGGATCGCACTTTGTCCAATGGACACGCAAGAATAAATGACCGGTTTCCAGAATTGGAAAAGCCTACTGGGGATTGTTGAAAAACCATACCAAATCTCAATTCGTTTTTGAAAAACATGTCCAGAAAACACAAAGTCCTGTCCAAAAAATGGCCCACCTTGTTTCTTAACAGTTTCGTTAACTAGAAGGATACCCCCTATGAGACTTGACATTGAGTTCTCCACGAGTCAGGGGAAGGTCTGCCATTTGGATTTACAGAAATCCTGCTCTGGAGTCCTGAGCTGAGAAGCCCTCACCCACCCAGGGTGAGGTTCCGCTATCTGTACTACCCGTTCTCTGTGGCCATTACTCGTCTGGACTCAGGGTGGAGTGGGCGCTGTTTCAGAAGCAGGCAGTTTGCCATGTGAAGCAGTCACTCTGGGTTATGTCTGGGTCATGTTGCACTGCAATCCTTTACAGGTTGCTCCCAAGTGTCCCCATTATGGGTCCAGGAGCGTTGGATGCCAAGGACATCAGGGCTAAACTGTTGGCAGGTCAACCCTGCTCAGGATAGTACACCGGGAAAGGACGTTTCTCATCTTGTCTTTTCCTGCCCTCTTGATCCCCATCCTGAGAGATCTGATACCATCTTGCTGGTTCCTAAACACAATGTCTCTTTCACTCCCCTCAAAACAGTCAAGCAGATGCTTTGTGATAACAAGCCCTGATTTTGCTTTCAAGACCAACATAGCTAGGCTTCCTGTCTACCTTCTCCACAAGCCAGAAGCAGATGAATATGGTAAAAAAAAAAAATTCCCTAACACAAAGCATGATTTGAAAATATCAAACACTTCTTTTACAAATTGCACATCAAAATGTGGCTCCTGGGCAAGTCCTTCTTAAAGCCTCCCAATTCCATTGTGAAGTGGACGTTGGGTGAGCTTTTGTAGAAGGCTTTTGACTCTGGTGCTGTTGATGAAGTTCTGCCTTTGGAATTTATGGGATACCTGGAAAAAATACCCTATCGCTGGAGGAATTGTTCAATACTGGGTGAATCACAACAGAAGAAATAAGTATCAGATAGAAGAGGAAAATTCAATAACATCTAATTTCCCTCATCATCCACGGATGATCACATAGTTACCTGTCGATATCTTTTGTCAGGGAGGAGGATGGGTTGCCCGGCTCTCACCAGCAGTTGTGTGACACCTCTTTGCCCTCCTGGAGGTATGTTTACATTGCAAACCTATTTTCCTCCTTTCCAGAACTTTATCATAATGTTTTCCACTCGTGATGGACACACTCAAATAGAATTACATCCATTGATTTCACCAGCAAATAATCATTCATGTTATCGATTTGGTGGCTCACACATTCTGACCATTATCCTTGGGAAAAAAAAATGAACAGCATTGATACTTATCTGTCAACCCCAGAATGTGGAGGTTTTGCTCTGTCAAACACTAGCTAACCCATCTTAAAAAATAATTACCGGTGTTGGCGCTCCTTCAGGTAGAAACTCTTAGAAACTCATCTGAAAGAGAAAAAAAAAAAAAAGATGAGTAATGGGATATTTTTGCATAAATACAAATTGCTCTGTAGGTTGCCATCTCAGTGAAATGTGGCAATTTACAGCTTTGTTTTTTGTTTTTTTTAAGAGCACACAGAAAGTAATGAGCAAGAAACGGTTTCCAAAAACGGTCAGTAAGCATGGTTCCCAATTTGATTTTTCCATAGTAATGAGTAACATAACTTTTAATCATAGATTTTCCAGCCAGGCATATTGACAGGCATATTCTCCTCAAGTTTAATTCTGCAAAACAGTATATTGTGTGTTCTATATGCTAACAAGAAAGCAAAAGTAATAGGAATGAAATCAAAATACAGAGAGAGAGGATAACCGAAACCGGCAATAAATGTGATGAATTTTCCATATAAATCTCTTTGATTTGAGGAACTGTAGAGCAGGGAGCAGAATTATAAAGGAAATTTTCAAAAAAAAGCGGAATACACTGTATTTGCTTTAGAATACCAGTGATAATGAAATACATAGGGACATAAGTGTATTCAGGGATTCTACTCACCTCCATCCTTCTTGGGATTATAATTCTCTTTGCCCAGTGACTTAGACTTTTGATAATATCTCCCCACAAGCAAGATGATAGAGCCATACAGTATTCAGCTTGCTCCTGGAGAGCTAGCCAAAGGGCATTAATGACACAATACACCAATGGCAATTATCTAATAATTATGTGCAAGGAGGTTCTCCTGATAGGCTCTGAGAAAGAGATTAAAAATAAGTTCCTTTTGAAAGTGACCAAATAAAACCAGCTGAAGATGAGAAAATCAGTCCTCTGTCCTAGATTCTGTTGCAAAGCACGAAGAGAAGCCACTGAGAGCTATTTATCACAGACTGCACCCAGGCAGGGGACCCCAGAGATGGGTTTTATACCCAGTGACCAGAAGAGCTAGGCAAATGGGAGGTGTGTGCGGTGGCTTCAGCAGGTACACAAGATGAGCTCATCCTAGGACACACTGGTTAAAGATGAATGGGTAGGAACCAGGAAAGATGAACAAAACCATCCACAGAATTCCTTGTTCCTTTCAGAATTCTTTTTTGCTTTCTTTTCTTAATCATATCATTCCCCTATATCCATCGGTCTCCTTATTTATGTCTGAAATATAAACGGAACCAGAATCTTTTGTTCTTGTATATTCTTTATACAGAAAGTGTAGAAGACCAATTCAGGTTGAGGAAGTATGATAGCACCTTCATTCCATAAGGGATATAATAACATATGGTGGAGTCGTGGATCATACTAAACCCTTCTAAATCATTCTCAGAATTACCTAATTTTAGCCAGGTGTGGTGGTGCACACCTGTAATCCCAGCAGCTCAGGAGGCTGGGGCAGGAGGATCGTGAGTTCAAAGCCAGCCTCAGCAAAAATGAGGTGTCAATTAACTCAATGAGACCCTGTCTGTAAATAAAACACAAAATAGGGCAGGGGAGGTGGCTCAGTGGTGGAGTGCCCCTGAGTTCAATCTCTGATAGCAGAAAAGAAAAAAAAATCATCTATCCATAATGGAATGATTGCTTAAAATAAATCATGATTAAATAATTGCATTTTATAGTAATAGTATACTATAATATATATATAATTTAATCATTCTAAGTTGTATGCATTATTTGAATAAATCCCTGGTATCAAAAGAAAGAAAGAAAAAGAAAGAGAGTTACCTAATTTTGTTCTGGAGAAACAATTCATTAAAAAAGAGTAGATATCGCCAGAAGTTATAGGGTTGATAAGTATAGAAATACAGAATAACTTTCGGGGAAGGTACATGGGCTGTGAAGTCACATCGCCTTACTTTGAATATTGGATACATCATTTTATAGCTGTGTGACTATGGACAAGTTATTTGAATTCTCTGAGCCTCATCGTCCTCATCTGTACATTGGAGATAACAGCCATAGTTCACAAAGATCGATGGGACATGTAAAGCCCTTCCGTGAAGTGCTTGCACGTCTTAAATCCTCAAGGACAGGTGACAGTGGTCTTTGCAGTAACAATAGCTGCAGGAGGAAGGAAAGCAGAAGGGTTTGTTTCAGGATGCAGGCAAAGGCTTTGGTGCTGTGGTTTTAGGATCCAGAACTCAAGGAGGAGCAATCCAGTGAAAACTGCCTAGGAAAGTCACCAATGAAAGGCACAAGCTTCAGGGCGGCTAGATTCCTCTGCTCCAGAGAAGGGACAGTCACATTAAAGACATGGTCTTGCAGGAGCCAGGACCTCAGGAAAGCCAGCGCTGTTGATGCCTACTGCTGCTGCTGCTGGCCAGCCCCCTGGAGACCAGAACCTGTCCTCTGTCACGACTATGTCACAACTTGTTATGGTATAGATAGGAGCTGTCCCCCCAAAGCTCATGTGTGAGACAATGCAAGAAAGTTTAGAAGTGAAGTGATTGGGTTATAAGAGCCTTGACCTAATCAGTGCATTCATGCACTGACAGGGATTACCTGGGTGGTGACTGTAGGCAGGGGTGTGTGGCTGGAGGAGGTGGCTCACTGGGGCATGCTTATGGGATTTCTATTTTTTTGTCTCTGGTGAGCAGAGCTCTGTTTTCTGATTGTCATGTCCTGAGTTGATCACCTCTTCCACACCCGTCCACCATCCTGTTCTGTCCCACCTCTGGACCAGAGGTATGGGTTTGGCCAACCATGCACTGAGCCTCTGAGACCCTGAGCCCCAACCAAACATTTCCTCCTCTCTATTGTCCTTCTCAGGTCATTTTATCACAGTTGACACAATGCTGACTAAAATGGAAATGGTATCAACAAGAAGCATAATTCTGATTTTGCCTGGACCACAGGCAGACTTGGTGTATACAGATGACAGATGCTAATTTAACACTATCCATTGACTATTCAACAGAATCATGAAAAACAATAAATTGATTCTCTGTATATTCAGTGCTTGATTTTCAAATACCTCTCTTTTTCTTTTCGATCACCAATGAACAGAAGAATTGATTTTGCTGACTTTCTCCTGTGAGGCAGATGTCACAGTCTTTCCTATTTTCTTTCTTTTTAAATTTAACAAACATATCACTTTGGGTATCTTGTGCCACATTGCATGTGTGGATCTTTTTTTTTTTACTTCTGCAATGAACTAAAAATATACTCATCAGCGAATTGTCCTTGGCTTTAACTTTATGTGTCTGTTTCATCACGAGAATAGAAAGTATTGTTGTAAATGGGTTGGATGCTTCTGGACTAAGTAGAGACTTATCTGTTCCCTTTTAAAAAACAGAGGTGTGACATCCATCTTTCGGAGAGAGGGCTTGGGAAGGAGAAGGGAGAGCTGTGACTGCCCTTGCTCTGTTGGTTACTTATTCGGGAACCATGTGAGGTGACCAGCATCCCTGTGGTTAGTATTGTTGTAGAAGAGACAGACTTGGAATTCAAGGGAGGGAGGGAGGAAAAAATGGAGTGGAATAGATTTTAACCTGTCAGTGAAAAACAGGTTCTTTATCTTGAGAAGGATGCATTTATCTCCATTGAAAAGGTTAAGGGTAAGCATGAATATGAGACCTTGAGAGACATTCTGATTTTTTTTTATGTCTCTGGTACATTGCATATCAACAATAATAGCTTCCCTTGAAATACCAAGAAAAAAAAATAGCCAATGAAACCATTCATCAAAGGATGAATCACTCTGACTTTCTTATCATACTTTCTGTTGAACAAACCTCAGATTCATATAATGAAATTATGTCTTACATGCATCCTGTTTTAGAATTCCCCCCCCCCAAAAAAAAGTGAATACCCACTCTCTTTGGGGGAAATCATTCTACTTTTGTGGAGTTTTATGTTACCCTTTCTATTAGCTTCTCGTGGCTGCTATAACCTCTTTCCACAAATCCTCAGTGATTTAAAATGAGATGAGTTTGTCATCCTATATTCCTGGTGGTAAAAAGTCTGAAATCAGTCTCCGGGGGGTAAACATTAGTGTGCAGACTGGGGTGCGTTCCCTTTGGAGATCCTAGAGGAACATTTATTTTCTACATTGTTCCTGATTCTACATTGGCCTCCTTGGCTTGAGGTGGCTGTCCATCTTCACAGTCTGCAATGATCATTGGCGTCTACTCCAGAGACGTGACTTTCAGTCTGATGCTTATGCCGCCCTCTCCACCTACCAGGACCCTTGTGGGGATATAGGTCCTTCCGGATACTCCTGGGTGTTTGCTTTAGAGTCAGCTCCTCGGCAACTGTAAGTGCATCTGTTATCCAAATGCCTAGCCAGGTACCATCCCATTCTCAGCCTTTTACCATTACATATTTGGGAATTGAGCTATGGAAATCTTTGCAAAGATCTTTACCTACCTTCAAAATTTGTATCTTCTGTACTATCCTAGATGTTAATCTAACATTACTCCAAGTTAAATTGAACTCAGTCCTGTACAGAGAGTAGGCCTAATTCCTCTTCTTTAAAGTACCCTTTGGAATGTCTGAAGACAGTTCTCCTATCTCCTCTGAATTGCTAAATATCTTCAATTTTCATCATTTCAGGACGAGGTTTTGTGTCTTCTCTTTGTCCAGGGAAAAATAACAAGAACAAATTAGAACTGTTTCTCTAGTGATGTGCTACCTTGTAAATAAGTGTATACTTGTTGGTATATCTTTCTTCATTTATCACAATGTGATAAATTAGGTGTTTTTAATTGTCTCCAAGGCATAAGTTAAAGCCCTCTGAGACTCAGAGTTTATGTGACTTATAGAAGATTATTCAGAGAGCCAAAATTAGAGGTGCAACTTGACTGTAGGGTCTGCATGATTACAGAAGCCGCTCAGTTAACTATGCATTGTACTGAAGTTCATCGCCCTTTCAACAATGCTCTTCCTAAATCTTAGCCTCCAGTCCTGTCTCAGGTGTTTTCTCTACAACAATTCAAACAATTTGTCCTATAAATAGGTCAACAAACTGTTACATAATAGGACAAAGAAACACAGTAGAAACTAAATCTGATTGAAAAAAATATTTCTGCTAGAAAAAAAATAGTGCTAGAATTCCCTGTACCATTAAGGTTCTTCACGGAGTGGGCAAAACTAAACCGATGTAGGTTTATAAACAATTTAGAATTGCTTTGAGTCTGCCGAAGCATGATTATGCTTTTCTTGCATTTTTTATTTTACATGACAGTAGAATGCATTTTGACACATCATACATAAATGGAGTATAACTTCTCATTCTTCTGGTTGTACATGACGTAGAATCACATGAGTCGTACAGTCATATTTGCACAGAGGGTGATAATGTCTAATGCATTCCATGATCTTTCCCACCCCCAGACCACCTCCTCTCCCTTCACTCCCCTCTGCCTAATCTAAAGTAACTCTACTCTTTCCTAACTCCCTGCTCTTTATTGTGAGTTAGCATCTGCATATCAGAGAAAACACTCGGCCTTTGTTTTTATGGGAATAGCTTATTCTGCTTAGCATGATATTCTCCAGCTCCATCCATTTACTGGCAAATGCCATAGTTATCCTTTTTAACAGCAGTTTTATGCAAATTATTTTAGTTATCACTTTTCTAAATGCTGGATTTGTCTCACCTACACAAGAATGAACAACATTTTGAAAGAGTCAAATTTAATATCTGTAGTAAAATGTTAATAACAGTTACTTTCTGTCAAAACTCATTTGTACTTATAGCTACAGATTCATCTTGACAAGCCCTACACAGTTTCTCGAGCAGAAATAAAACATACGTGTTTAATTCTTATGTATGACATCACTCAAATGCAGATTGTTAGACTTCCACTAACCTGGAAATTAGATAGGAAATTTGCCTTCTGATCTCTCTCTCTCTCTCTCTCTCTCTCTCTCTCTCTCTCTCTCTCTTCATTTATTTATTTTGATTAGGTCTATATGATAGCAGAATGCATTTTGATTCATTGTACACAATTGCAGCACAACTTTTCATTTCTCTGCTTGTACACGATGTAGTGTTGCACCCTGTGCTCAATCATGCATGTACCTAGGGTAATGATGTCCATCTCATTCCAACATCTTTCTCTCTGTAACAGAAAGAAAATTGCAGGAATAATTTTTGCCAATTTTTTTACTTTGAGGTTTTCTGGGAAAACCAGATGGAGCTGTAAGAGGTGGCCCTAATCCTTGGTATACTTTAGCTTTAGGTATACAGGAACTAAAGGAAATCAATATGATCTCTGATTATAGAAGTTCTGTATCATAAAAAGACTCAAGTTTAAAGCTAATAATTAAGTAATTCAGGAAAAATGGCAAAGATTTCCTTAAGTCAATTCAGTTCCTTCTTGTAAATAACTTAAATATATATATATATATATATTTTAAGTTATTAATATATATATATATGCATTGCTACAATATTAGGTGCATATATATTTAGAATTGTTATTTCCTCTTGCTTAACTGACCCACATTATCATGATATAATGATGTTCCCTTTCTCTTTTTACCGCTTTTGATTTAATATCTATTTGACATGAATGTGGTGACTTCTGCTTCCTGTTCAATACCATTTGTGTGGAATATCTTATTATAGACCTCATTTTTAGCCTATGTTTGTCTCTAGAGGTAAAGTGAGCTTCTTCTAAGCCACATGTCCTTTTTTAAAAAATCCGTTCTGCCACTCATTTTTTTTAACTACAGTTTCTCTTAAAAACCTATTTATTACTGTTTCTTTTATTCTTCACATTTACTTTCCACAAAATTCCATAAGCATGCAATTCATAAAATACAGCTTGCAGACACAGATCAAGCATCAAAAAACTGTGCCTACGATGCTAAGGGCTTGAATGGGGGAAAAAGTAGACAACATTGAAGAGCAAACAAGTATGTAACAAAGAGCTGGAAATTAGAAGACAGAGCAGAAGAGAAATGCTAGATATCAAAATCCCTGTAACTGAAACTAAGAATCCTCTTGATGTTTTCATGAGTTGACCTTATAGGGTGGAGGATAATATGTCTGAGTTTGATGGTCAATAGATAATCATAATGCTGGTAATTAAAGAAAAACAAAAAGAGTGAATAATTGAAGCAAGTTATGAGACAGCGATAGAAGATAAAATTCCATATAGTGGAATATAAGAGGGAAGGGAAGGAGAGGGGGGAAAGCAAAGAAGAGAAGACAGTAAAGACAGTAAATGATCCTCAGCACCACAGAAAAATAAATAAACAAACATAAAAAATGACTGTGAATTTTTCTGATTTTTTGATCAGATGTGCAGTCACAGAGCAAGGTATCTTAAAGAACACCAGGCAGAATGCGTGTCAAAAACCAACATCTAAGCACATTAATTCAAACTTAGGAAAATCCAAGATAAGTAGGAAAAAAACTTGAAAAAAAAAGCCTATGAGTAGTTTAATGTTATTCAAAAATGGGTTTATTTATGAATGTATTTTGTAAGCTCCATGTAGTAAGATAACTTTAAATTTTTTTTAAAAGAAAGAATGATTAAAATGTGAAGAGATAAAGGAATAGTATATAATGCTTAATTAAAACCACAGAAAATAGAGAAAGGAAGACAAAATTAAGAACGAATACAAGTACAACAAATCAAAACGAGTAATAATTGTGAAAGGTAATCAATACAACACTGTAAAGCAATCACTTTCACTGTCACTGGTTTAAATATAGCAATTAAAAACCAGACATTGTCACAGAGAGGATTAAAAATGAAACCAAACCACATAATTTTTACAAGAACCCCCTCTTAAAATATGACACATACAGATTAAAACATATAGAAAGTTACATTGCCATTAATCAAGAGAAACTGGGAGTAGCTATGTTAATTTTTAGACAGAAATAAACTTGGAACCTGAAAAGTTATCAGGACTAAAGGACATCATGTAATATTAAAATGTCAATATTCTGAGAAAACCTTATAATCTGTAATGTGTATGTGTCCGTCAGTAGAACATAAAAATATGTGAAGGGCAAGCTGATACATTTTGATCAGAAAGAGTAGAATACATTATTTCAGCCGGAGACATTTAGCACCCCTATGAAATTGGAGAGTTTTCTCAGAAAACCATAAAGAACATAGTCAATCTAAATAACACCAACAATCCCTGGGTATCACTGATGTCTATAGAATGCTTCTTCCCATAAGAGCAGAATACACATCTGCCTCAAGATCACAAGGAGCATATGATAGCTCACACTCTGGACCATCACACACACCTTGACAGACCTAAAAAGAATAGGAATAATGTAATCTAGGTTCTTGAATCTCAATAAAATTAAGCTAGAAATGAATAACAAAAAGGGTCCGTAAACTCCACAAATACTTGAGGATTAAATAAAATACTGCTAAATAACACAAGGGTCAAAGGAGAAATCTCAAGAAACTACAGAGAGAAGAGCAAATAAAATCCAAAGTTCGCAGAAGAAAGGAAATAAGAAAAATGGAAGCAAACATCAATAACATTCAAAACATGATGTCGATAGAGAAAAAAAAAAAACAATGAAACCAAAAGATGATTCATGGAAAAGATCAATAAAAATGATGATCCTCTAGACAGGTTGACCAAGAAAATAAAAACATAGGAGAGATAAATCACTAATACTAGAAGTAAAAGAAGAAAGCCACTGTGGATCCTATGGACATTAAAAAATGAAAATAAAGGCATATTATGAACAATTATGTGAGCTTATTTGAAAATAAAATCAGCTAAAACTCACACAAAATAAATAGACAATCTTAATGAACCCATATTGGTTAGGGAAATGGAATCACTCATTTGCAATTTTTGAAAAAGAAAGCCTCAAAAGTAGATAGATTCCCTGGTGAATCCTTGCCAAAACTCTGTTCTGGAATGTGGAAGCATAAGGAATACAACCCAATTAATTCTATGAAGCCTGTTTTACCCTCACATCAAACCAAGCAGACATTTCAAGAAAAGAAAACTACAGACGAATACCACTCATGGATATATAAAAGCAAAAGTTGCTTACACAATAATAGTAAATTTAAATGAAAAATCTCTGAAAGAAATGAGGCATCAGATCAAGTAGAGTATATTTCAACGTGGGCAAGGCTGGTTCATCATTTGAAAATCAAGTAACATTATCCATCACATGGATATGCTAAGGAAAAATCTTATGATCATATCACTAGTTGAAGAAAAAGCATTTATAATCCTTCACTTACTCATGATTAAAAAAATAAAATGCTGGGCAAACTAAAAATTGAATGTCAACTCAATAAAGATGACCTTCAAAAATCCTACTATGGAAGAAATGTTTGTCTGCTAAGATCAGGAACAAGGCAGGGTGTGCTTCCTTACCATTCATGATCATACTGGCAGTCCTAGCTAGTGCAATAAGAGAAGAGATAAAATATACACAGACTATGAAGGAAGGAGGACATTGTCTTCATTGACAAGTGGCACAAACGTCCAAGTATAAAATCTAAAGGAATCTTAACATAAAACCCTGCAAACTAATAAGCAATAGCAAAAAGGTTGCAGGATACGACATTAATATACAAAACTCAATCATTTTACTGTACACCATCAACAAAAAAAATAGGAATTTGAAAATTAACAATAATATTATTTATACTAATAGCCCACCTCCGATAAAAGTCTGAAGAATAAATGTAACAAAATTTAAATGAAAAGAAACACAAAAAAAATGATGGAAAACACTAAAGAACTAACGAATGAAAAGGTAGCCCATGTTCATAGACAGGAAGACTAATATTGTTGTTACAGTTCTAACTTAAGTTAAATATTCGACAAAGTCCTACTCATACTAGAGCTATTTTAGCACATCAGACATTTATTCTATAGTTCATAAGGAGAGAAAAAGACCCAGAATAACACAATATTGGAGAAGAATGAGGTTAGGAAACTGAGACTACCTGACTTCAAGAGTCACTATAAATCTATAGCAACCCAAACAACGTGGCACAGTCAATTGATAAATCAATGAAATTGAATAGACGAAAATAATTTTGGAACACCTAATGATCAACAGGTGAAATAACAAGTTAGACCTAGTAATTAAACACTAAGATGAACTCAAATGGAAATAATAGAGTGTAAAAATGTCCAACTCCTGGAAGGAAGGATTGGGGATATAGCTCCGAGGTCGGACATTTGTCTCGCATGTGTGAGGCCCTGGGTTCAATCCCCAGGACCATCAAAGATTAAAAAATAAAAATAAAAGCTTCAAAAGTTAACATGAAATAACACATAGGTGACATTGGTTGAAGCAGTGACTTGCTTGGTATAACGTCAAAACACAGCCCATGAAACAAATGGATAAGCAGGACTTCGTTGCAATCAAAAAGTTCTCTGTGGAAGATACTTTGAAGAGAAGGAGAGACAATCCAGAGATTGGGGGGAAAACATTTTCAAAAGACACATATGGTAAAGGACTTTTGAAAAAAAAATATATGTATCATTTTATATATATATAATGAACTTTTACAACACAACTATAAGAAAATGAATAAACTCATGGTCTCAGCATTTATCTGTGTGTCTCTGAAATTCATGTTGAAAAACTAATCACCATTGTAGTAATATTAGGAGATGGTGTATTTGGGAAGAGACTGGGTCATGTGGGCAGAAGCACAAAATCTAGGTTGGTACCCTCATGAAAGGGACCCCAAAGAGCCCCCTCGCCCCTTTCTCCATTGATCACCAGTTGAGAAGGTCGGTTCTATGAGCCAGGAAGTGGCCCTTCCCTGGACATCAAACCCGCTTTCATCATGGTCTTGGGATGTCCAATGTCCAGAACTGTGAGAGATAAATCTCTATTATATATTAACTACCCGGTGGATGATATTTTATTACATCAGCACCAATGGTCTTAGATAAACCCAGTTTAACAGTGGGCCATGGTCCTGAACGGACACCTCACAAAAGAAGACACGCAGATGACACAGAGGTTCTATGAAAAGATGTTCAACATCCTATGCCATCAGAGAACTTTAAGCAGAAACATCAGCGACATAATACTAAATGCCTGTTAGAATACTCAAAATCCAAAATGCTGATAAAAACAAATGTCCACAAGGACCAATAGTTCTTTTCATTCATTGTTGGAGGGAATGCAAAATTCTTTGGCCAATTTGAAGACCAAAATGCCTATTATGGTTTGGAGGTGAGGTATCCCCAAAAGCTCACATGTGAGACAGTGCAAGAAGGTTCAGAGGAGACATGATTGGGTTGGTAGAGTTTTATCCCAATCAGTGAATTAAACTCCTGTATTAAAACTATGGATAAGGTGCCTATAGAATCCAACGTTTATCCTCTTGGAGGAGGGGATACTGAGGCTCAGGGGTTTGTCCAAAATGCACAACCATAAGTAATATAATAAAAATCCTAAACAGAGATTTGATAAATTGTGGTATAAAGGTGTATTAAGAATGATAATACAAAAAAAAATTATGAATGTAATGCACTCCTCTACTGAGATGTATGCAAGAAATTAAAAAAAAAATCCTACAATATGTTCATTATTCTACTACCACATGAGAGAGCAGGGAGAAGATAAATGATAAAATTTAAAACACTGACCTGCTTGCCAGGCATGGTGGTGGTACACGCCTGTAATCCCAGCAGTTCAAGAGGCTGAGGCAGGAGGATCAGGAGTTCAAAGTCAACTTCAGCAACTTAGCGAGGCCGTAAGCAATTCAGCAAGACCCTGTCTCTAAATAAAATATAAAAGGGCAGGGGATATGGCTCAGTGGTTAAGTGCCCTTGTGTTGAATCTCTGGAAAGAAAGAAAGAAAAAGAAAGGAAGGAAGGAAGGAAGGAAGGAAGGGAGGGAGGGAGGGAGGGAGGGAAAGAAAGAAAGAAAAGAAAAAGAGAAAGAAAGAAAGAAAGGTCGTCATTTTTCCTAAGGTATGTTGATAGTAAACAACAATTTGTATAAATACTCCATTATTTTTAAAAAATCTTTCATTTCACCTCTTATTTCCTAGCAGTAGTTACTAATTTCTATAGCTACCGACTATAATCTGTCATACAAAATGATTATGGAATGTTCTTGGTGAGACACTCATGACCTAAATTTCTGCACTTCATTTTAAAGTCATATTAATCGAAGCAAAATGGTCACACCCAGGGTTTGTAGCAGTGAGCAAAGAGCAAGTTCCAGGCCTGATACGTTCATTCTCAGTTCGACATTCATCATGTGACTCAGTTTCTACTCTGAGAAGTGAAAATGTTGAGAGGACGTCATCTTAAAATTTCCTTCCAACACCGAATCCTTCCAATTCTGAGCACACCTGGCGCTCTCTTTTCTAGCCCACATGCCTCCGGTGAGGTGAGGGGCCTGAGCACACAGAAATGCATGGGGATTAAACCTATGGAGAGTGTAAAGTCAAAACCCTTACGTAGAAAAACGCACCTGCTGAATCAAGCTGGAAGGATCTGACACGGGGTATCTGATGTAGCCCAGGGTCACTGGAAGGGCTAATTTTGTCCTACTGATTCTTGCTCTGTCCATCACACAGAGAAAAAGGAGGTGGGATCATTCAGCTTCTCATTCCTACTCACCAGCTTCCAAAAGGGGGGAAAAAAAAGTCTCTTTTTAACATTACAATGAATGATAAGAGTCTTAATCAATCCTGGAGCTAAAGCACCCATTCAAATCTGCATTTCCGCAGGTGACCCAGCTTGAAAGGATTTAAATGTAGTCTGAATGAATTAAAGCATGGGACCATTTCTACCTCTCAATTACTTTAACTTGGGTCCGGTGTTTGAAGAAATCACTGATGATTTGCTTGGAAACTCTGATATTCTGGTTGGATCTGTCTCCTCGGTGTTGTGTTTAGCTAAAAAAGCTGAGCACCTCGGATTCCAAATGTAATGCCCCTGGTCAAAAAAGACAAAATAAAGAGTTCCTGGGAATCATTTTAGAATCAGATGTATCCTGGTGGTAGATAGTCATACCACTCTGAACAAGTGCTATATTTGTTTTAATTGCCATGAGAAAAATTTTAACTTCAAAGGGACTCCAGGGGTCAGTAAAAATACTAATGAAACGTGTGGAAATTGTCCAAAGATAATATGCAACAGGGCGATGCTTGTTAAAGGAACAAAAATCAGATTGAAATTAGAAGCAAAATCGTGTATATTAAGGATATGTTAATTATAAGGGTACTTATTAAAAGAGATATCAGCTGGGTACGGTGGCACACGCCTGAAATCCCAGGCTGAGGCAGGAGGAACTGAGAGAGATGCTAAGTAACCCAGGAAGACCCTGTCTCTAAATAAAATACAAAATAGGGCTGGGGTTGTGGTTCAGTGGTTAAATGCCCCTGAGTTCAATCCCTGGTATGCCCCCAACCAAAAAAAAAAAAAAATGTCAGTGTTCATGATTACGGGGAACATTTGGCAATTGCACACAGATCCTGGTAGCCAAATAAGGAAACATATGCAAAAGAAAATGGTGTAAACTGATGATTCTCAGTCTTGGCATTGCTGACATTGGAGCCAGATAACTTGCTGTGGGGGACTACTGTGTTCCATGTAGGGTGTTTAGTAGCCTCCCTGGCCCCAAGTCACTAGATGATAGGAATGCTACCCGATGTAAAAAAAAATCTCCAGATGTTGCCAGAGGTTCTGAAGAAGGCAAAAATCAACACGAGGTGAGAACCACTAGAACAAAACTAAAGATTCCAGAGAACTGGAGATCCACCCAAAAAGGAAGCTTCTTCCACGTTCTGTTTCAATTTGCTGGTGGGGTGTGGCTAATCTGTTGCTGCTAAATATCAGTGATGCTCAGGATTCAGACAGACTGTGTTGGAATTTTCCGGTATATTTTTGCATGTTGTGTCCTGAGCCCTAACATTGCAAATGAGAGTGGTGGTTTTATTTATTTTGAATTTGCCTTTGCTTAGACACCATCCATTAAAAAAAAAAAAAAAACACAGTAGGAAGCCTTAGAATTTCAGACCAGGACCTCTCCCTTGCATATCTACAAGATTGGTGCAATATATAACTTTGAGCAGTTCATTGCACACTTAAAGAAGCATCACCTACACGGGGGAGAAGGAGGTTGAGAAGCACGGCCCATTGATATTCTAAGGATAAATAGTATAAATCTTCCCACGGCAGAGTTCTCCAATAGGATAAATAAATGTATGGTCAAGCAAGAAAAAGGATGGCTGTTATTTACAGAGTTCTGTGAGCAAATGTATTAAAGTATCTTGTACCTTGAGCAAACACTATTTTCCTCTTCTCCAGAACCAGCTGTTAGAGGTCACGAATTTTCATGGATACACATTGATGTCAGGGAGTAAAAAACAGAGAGAAGATAGATGATCACATTTTATGCATGAAGAATGGCTTTGAAGTAGAGTACCTGGGAATAATGTGGTGTGTCTAGTCTTGTTTCCCAGTTTGATAAAGGAATCTAGCTTCTCGCCTCATAATGGGTCTTAAAGAGGGCGTGTGAAACTAAATGTGCAAGTTGGCAGGTGACCTCCCCTCTTCTGAGTATTGGCTGCCTGCAAAGAGAAGTTGCAGGAAGATCTCAAGCTCTGAGACGGAGCTCAGACACAGCCTGTCTGCTCTGCTAGGTGGCTGACAAGTGGCCTATTTAAGGAAAAAAAAAAAAAATCTAAACAGTGCTTATGAAACAAGGCTAAGCTTTCGACTTTCACTTTGGAAGAGAGCTCAGGTGATTTCCGGAATTCGAAATTATCCAAACAATGATTCCCAAAGACAGAAAGCATCCAGGCGTCTGCTCTTGATCATCACAACAGTACCAAAACAACCGTCAAAGATAACAGTCTCCTAAACTTCCCAGTCAATCATGGCAAATGTTAAACCTGGGAGTTTTCATTGTTATAAACATCCCTTTTAAAAGACATCCTGAAAGCTAGAATGTTTTTTTTGTTGTTGTTTTTTTTTTTGGTTTTTTTTGCACCAAGAAATAAATGTGATCAAGAAACTTAACAGCACTCATGTAAAAATAGGTTACAAGTAAAAATTCTTCTCATCTACAAGGGAGGATGCATTCATCATTTATGAAGTCTTCAAAGATGCGATGATGATAGATGTGAACTTTTTCCAACAAAACCTAGGATGAAAGAACTCTTAGACACCCATCAGAACTTAGAAGAGATATCAAAGGAGAAGAACAACAGCTCTTACGTTCAACCTAACATATACACACAGCCAGGAAGCGACCCGGATGGGGTAGACATCCAATATTTATCCATCTGTTTATTTGTGGGACAGTTAACATCAGTTAGTTATATTTGGACTAGCCGTGGATTCATTATCTTGCATATTAAGAGGGGGCAATTATTGCTTCCCACCAAGCAACATGAGACATTTGTGAGAAATAAATAAGATACTAGACATCATCGTTGGATGCATTTTGAAGTGTGAAGTCCAGGAAACTACACGGTGATGGTTTATTCCTTGGAACTTGCTTGTGACCTTGGTAAATGGTTCCATGACCACAAATTCTTTCTTTCCCCATAGCCACATCATTTATGATCCAACTCCCACTGGACTCTGAGTTTAGTTTCAAGATTTGCCTTGACAGTTTATCAGGAATACACACAATACTAAGTGCTGGTGAGGAGGTGGGGGAAAGGTACACTAATACTTTGCTGATAATTGGTGCAACCACTATGGAAAACAGTATGGAGATTCCTTAAAAACTGGGAATGGAGCCGCCATTTGACCCTGCGATCCCTCTCCTCGGTCTATACCCAAAGGACAGCATAATACAGGGACACAGCCATGTCAATGTTTATAGCATCTCAATTCACAATAGCCAAACTATGGAACCAACCTAGATGCCCTTCGATAGTTGAATGGATAAAGAAACTGTGGTATGTATACTTAGTGGAATATTACTCAGCAATAAAAGAGAACAAAATCATGGCATTTGCAAGTAAATGAATGGAGTTGGAGAATATCATGCTAAGTGAAGTAAGCCAATTCCCCAAAACCAAAGGCCAAATGATAAGTGGATGCTAATTCATAATGCTGGGGAGGGCATGGGATGAGGGAAAGAACTTTGGATAGGGCAAAGAGGAGGGAGGGGAAGGAGTCTGGGGGCAGGAAAGATGATGGAATGACATGGACCTCATTACCCTAGGTACATGTATGACTGCACAAATGGTGTGACCCTACTTCGTGTACAACCAGAGAAGTGAAAAATGGTGCTTTGTTTGTGAATAATGAATCGAAGAGCATTCTGCTGTCATGTATATCTAAAAAAAAAATTTTGCTTTGACCCGTGGAAAATGGTGACATATGCAAATGGATTTTAAAAGTGCTTTGCACTGTAGCTTGTGCTGTGTTCTTCTGCTTGGAACCTTTCAAAAGAAAGCCCAGGTTAGCCAGCTGGAAGAAAATAAGGGGCCCTGTTACCAACATGTTACCAACAACAACCAACGATTTTAAGACATAGGAGCCCAACGCTGAATCTTGCAAACCTAGGGAGGCCAATAGCACATTAGCAGGTCAGGAGAGATGGGCCAAAATATCCCAAATCACAATGCTCCAGTTCACCGGTGGAACCATGAACGGAACAGGGGATTTTTTAAAAAACAACAAAACATTTTGTATTTATTTTCAAAAACAAAAGCTGGTTTTTTGTTGTTGTTTGTTTGTTTATTTGTTTTAAACATTTACTACCTAGAAGTGAGGTACGTTTATACCTCATTAATTTTTGCATTGATCTTAACTATGTCCTGCCTTCTACTGATTTGAGAATTAATTTTTTTCCTAGTATTTTGAGGTGTAACACTATTTATTTGGAACTTTTTTTTTAGAGTGTAGGCACTCAGTGCTATGAGCTTTCCTCTTAGAATCTGTTCCACAGATTTTGATATGTTATATCTTTGTTCTCATTTAAAATTTTTTTTAAATATCTCTCTTAATGTCTGATTTTATCTCCAAAGGGTAAAATGGATCCTTAAAAAAAAAAAAACTCTTATTCATTTCTAATTTCATTTCATTATAATGCAAAAATAATCTCTATTTTTTGTTTTTGCAGACATGCTCTTTGTTCTAAAATATAATCTATTTTAGAGAAAATTCTCTGTGCCACTGAATAAAGTAAATTCAGTGTGAAGAGGGAAAATATTCTATAGATGTCTGTTAAGTCCATTTATAATAGTATTTTATAGCTCTGAAGAGTCTTTAGTTTAGGTCTGGATACCTTATCTACTCATGGGTAAGAGAGGTGTTGAAATCACCCACGATTATATTGTATTGAGGTCTATTTGATTCTTTGTATTAAGCAGGGTTTGTTTTATGTTTGTAGGTGAATTGATGAATGTGGGAGGAGAAAGTCATTGTTTTTGTTGTTACATTATTCCCTTAACCAGTATGAAGTTACTTTCTTTTTTGCTTCTCATTAGGTTTGGCTTGAAGTGTACGTTGTCTGATATAAGGGTAGCTGCTACTGCTTGCTTTTGTTCTGGTTGGGTCTTGTGTTTCAATTCTTTCTGCCAATCTATGTATTTTTGATTGGAGAATTTGGGCCATTTACATCCAGTGTTATAGAGACAGGGTTTTTACTTCCTCCCATTTTGATTTATTTCTAATGCTTCATTCAAATCTGATGTTTTCTTTAATCAACTATTCTTCCAGTGAGATTCATCCCTGATATGTACTCTTCATGTTTTCTACATGAAGAAATGAATTTCTTCTAGATGGGTTGCTGAGCTGACCCATTTCAAAAGGATTCTCTCTCTCTCTCTCTCTCTCTCTCTCCTTTTATTTGCTACTATCTGATGGAGACGAGAAGCTGTATTGGTTCAATGTTTTTCTAGGAAGGCTGGCTGGCTGTGGACTTTATAAAATAACTGCCCTGCTGGGCACAGCCTCCAGCTCAGGATTTGGGATCATCTGTGTGATCTCCTTCACTGTCTTGGCTGATCCTGTCCCATTTTAATTTGATCTGCTTTGACTTCCAGCTGTTGTTGAGCAAGTAAGTTTTTATACTTTTCCTCAATATTTTTTCCTTCTTTATTACCCCCCTATTCCCACCTTGACGAGGGGTTAGGGTCAGGGAATTCTGTCTTTATTTTCTGATCCAGAGACCAACCCCCACGAGTCTCAAGCTGCTGACTCATGAGTTGTATTTACTGTTTCCTTCTTTTGCTCTGGACGGTTTGAGAGTCGCTGCCTAGATGCTCTCCTCCATCTTCTATCCCCAAAGATTCTTGATGGAAAATTTCATAAGCAAATTTAATTACTTCCAAATACCTAGAACACATTGATGGCTTTCATGGTCTGTAGTATATATAGATATACTATTGGCCCTTCTTATCTGTGGGTTCTGTGTTCATGGATTTAACCAATGTGGATTAAATAGTTACTTTTTTTTTTAAGTGCATCTATGTCAAACATGTACATACTTTTTTTTTCTTATCGTAATTCTCTAAGCAATACAGTGCAATAACTCTTGACTCAGCATTTACATGGTAGTAGGTATTATATGTTATCTAGTGTGTGTGGGGGGGGAATCTCTTGGGATAAAGATGGCAGAGATGATCTGTGCAGAGCTTATGTGTAGACACTGCACCATTTTATCTAAGGGACTTGAGTTTCCATGAATATGGTATACAGTGGGAATCCTGGGATTCGTCAGTCACTGGTACTGAGGGGTGACTGTATTCAAGCATACTTTCCTGACTTCAGGCACAATCTTTTGTAGACATATGTGGATACAAAGGAATCTGTGATAAAACAGTAAGAGGGAAATTAACACAATGAGATTTCATTGCTCACTCAGTGGATCAGCATATATTTTAAAGGTTGAGAAAACTAGTGTTTGTCTTTCACTGCTGGGAGCAAATGTCAATCTACACCATCATCCTGGAGGGGAATTTCCTGCTGCCTATTAACATTTCAAACATGCAGGTCCTGGGACAGAACATTTGTACTGCGCATCAGGCCTGAATTACAAGGACCTGCACTGATGTGCAGGGCTGAATAATGTATAAAAAAAACCTTCTCAAAGAATTCAAATGTTCATGTAAAGAGTGGTGGTTAAATAGTGATATAATGCAGATCTATCACTATTTAAAAGCAACAAAGTGTTTTGTACTTTACAGATATAGCACCATTTAAAAGTAACTATCATTTTTAAAAAGTAACAAAGTATTTTTACTTTACAGTTATATGACTGTTTAAAACTATCACTTTTTTAAAATAACAAAAACCTATTTAACCTCACGGGGAAAGCTATGTGTGTGAATAAAGCAAATTCCAAGATAACGGTGCACAGATACTATTTATATTTTAAAACACACTCAAATACATTTATTAATAGATGTCATTAATTTTATAGAAAAATGTGACACGATATAAAATTGATTTTAAAACTTACGATGCCTGCTAAACTCAGATGGGTAGTAACTCTGGGGTTAGGAAAGTTAACTGACATTGAGGATGGTAGGAAGGAGAGATTTTTACCTTCTCTGTAATATTTTAATTTATTCAAGAAAAATATATGAGTATATAATTTGTGTCCTTAAAAATATGTTCACCTACAACACAAGTATTTTTATACATTTTAGGACACCATAAAAATGTTAAAGATTGAAAAAACAATTTGTATTTTAAATATGAGCTGCCCGTATAGGCTAACTTTGTATATATTTAAGTTGCTCCTGGATTTCAGGACTCAATGTTCTTGACAGCATACTTACAGAAGGCCAGAGGCAGGGGACAGATGATTTTCAGCAGAGCCCTTCCATGCCTGCAGGGTTGCTGTGGGCACAGGGATGCTGTGGGCACAGGGTTACTGCGGGCATAGTTCATAAGGCCAACCCAGGAAAGCGGTATTAATTAATAGTCCATTTTACCTAGAGATGGTATTTGCAGGGAAGTTAGAAACTAGGGCACTGAGTTAAAGGTCAGAAGAGCAGCCAAGCACACCTTGGGAAGGAACTGAGAGAGACAGGTTGCCAGAGAGTTTGAATCACCTGCACAGAGCAGAGACAGCAAGAGACCCATGCAGGGGTCCCTTGGGCTGAGTTGCACATATGCCATGCTCCCCAGCACCTTAGGGTAGCCTCCCAGGACGCATACATGTTGCATGAGTTAATTCCAAGTTCATTACAGACAGTTGTCCTGGTTTTAGGGTTTAATTTCTCAGGTGACTGTTAGCATTTTCACCCTAATCTTAATGATCTTATAGATATGTATGTATCTCCACACACATTGCTTTAAGTTTTTAATATTTTTTGTTTGACTTGCTGTGGTTTTTGTAACTCTTGCTGAACACAGGTATAATTCCCCCCCCTTTATATTTTAGTACTGGGGATTGAATGTAGGGATGCTTAGTTGCTGAGCCACATCCCCAGCCCTTTTTATTTTTTATTTTTTGAGATGGGGTCTTGCTAAGTTACTGAGGCTGTCCTTGAACTTGCAATCCTCCTACCTCAGCGTCCAAGCCACTGGGATTAGAGTTAGGCTCCACCTCACCTGGCTGGTGGACCCTTTTATAAAATCTCACATCTTTCTCTTGCATCGACGAATATCTTTTGCTTTCCTCATTAAATATTGAATATTCCTTAGTATGTTACTATTTTGAAATTGCAGTTAGGTGATTTACTGGAACTTAGGGATCTGGTTCCCTTTCTTCCTGTTATTTCTACCTATTATTTCTCTCTCCTTTTGTTTTCTTTCTAATTCATTCAACTATGATGTCCTTTTTTTTCTCCCCTGTGGCCAATAAATATTTTTATTATTCTCTCATTTTTTTATGGTTCTGGGTAGCTTTTCTCTATATCCACCTATTCTTGCTATTGGGAAAAAAAAATGAACACATTATTTTTTAAACTGGTTTTAACATCTTATCTTTGACTCCATATTTCTATCATGTGTGGCTTTTCTCTGTGGCATCAACAGTCTACAAATGCCAAGAAGAAATTAACTGCTTGCTCATGTTGAGATTTCCTGTGAGCCTCTTTAAGGCTTGGCACAAGTCACTAGCAGACTCCATAGTCCCACCTGCCATGGCCACAGCCTCTGCTATTGGTTCTGAGGTTGGGTAGTGTACAAGTGGCCACTGACCAGACACCCAGGGTTCTGTAATCCTATCTGTTCTTTCCAGACATTCCTAGCCAGTTTCACAAGGTGCTGTGGTCTGGAGGTAAGGTGTCCCCCAAAAGCTCACATGTGAGACAGTGTAAGAAGGTTCAGAGGACAAAGGATTGGGTTGTGACTGTCCTAACCCAAGCAGTGAATTAATCCCCTGATAGGGATTCACTGAGTGGCCACTGGAAGCAGGTGGCACGTGGCTAGAGGAGGTGGGCATTGGGGGTGTGGCTTTGAGGCATATATTCATATCTGGCAAGTGGAGTCTCTCTCTGTGCTTCCTGATCACCATGGGAGCTGTTTCCCTCTGCCACACTCTTCTTCCATGCTGTCCCGAGGAATTCAGCCTACTGTCTGTGCATTGAGACCTCTAACATCATTGTGAGCTCCCAAATAAACCTTTCCTTCTCTCCAGTTGTTCTGCTCGGGTCCCTTCAGTCACAGCAGTGACAAGCTGACTCCAACCCCAGGTGTCGCATCTCTCTGATAAAAACTCACATATTAGTTCCTCCATCCTGGGAGCAGATCTGTGCACCCTGCTGCCTCCCCCCAAGGTTTGTTCCCAGAGACTGAACTCCAAGGCTGCCCCAGCAACCCAGCACCTTGTGTCCGGACCTCCCCAGCGTTTCCCATCCCATAGCTGATTTCCTTCTAGAGTCAAAACACTCCTGAATTTCTTTGGGGGCCACAGGTTATTTTTTTTTCTCTCTCTCTTCCATTTCCACTTGACCATGATTCTTCACCATCTCCATCTGCCGATAATTACTCAAAATTGTGTTCATTTTTTTAAATGAGCCTTATTTCTGAGTCTGGTTGCCAGGGAGCTGCCATGTGGGACTATTTTGTTACCTTGAAATGAAAATCTCTCCTGTCATCTCTATCGATTTCTAGAGGTCGAACGCAAGAGCACCTGGGGTCTCGGCTCTTCCTAGTGATGGATTTTCCAAGGTTTTTTTGTTTAAGGCCCTTGGAATGAAGCATGTGTATGCATTAAAATTTAAAATAAATAGAACTTTGGACTCAGCAATTTCACTTCTGGGAATTTGACCAGTATCTTTAATGATGCCATTACGTTAAGATGATTAGTTAAGGACATTTATTGCATTATTATTTGAAATACAAAAAGAAAAAAATACTGGAAACCATTTGGACTTCCTTCAAAATTATTGAACGCCTTTTGGCCCATTTTTTTACTATGACATATAAAGGATAAAGAAAGCATGATTTCAAGGTCTGGCGATGATTTATCTTGAGGTGAAAATAACAAATAATTGAGTTATCTAGGAGAGACGGAATACATAAATGGACAGTGGCCAGACCTTTTTGTATATAGGCAAGATCAATAGTCTACGGTTTCTCAAAGAGGGCTGGTCTTCATTTATTTCCAAAGACATAAACTACAATATTGTTTGTAAAAAAAAAAAAAAAAAAAAAAAAAAAACTCGACAGTGCATGTCAAACTGCATACAGTTAAATAAATAACATAAATCAATGCACATGTGATTTTGTTAACAATGGTTCCATCCAGGGCATCAGCACTGGTTGGGTGTATAGTTGAAATGACTGAAATAGAAAAGAGAACATATCTATTAACCTGTTCATTCATATGCACAGCCTGTTCCACCCAGCAATTAATTCTCAGAGTTGTGCTTAATGAATATGTGACTGAATGCAAAGGGTTCACTTCTTAGTGAGTGGGAGCCAATAAGCATGATCAAAAGGGAAAAGACTAGAGAGATATTTATTACCTGCTGCAGTCTGGCTGCATCAAAATAACCCGGGGAGGTGGTGACGAGCAACTTTTGTACATGATACAGCAGGAGTGGGAGCCGTTTATTGTGGGACAGGAGGGGTATATATACATTCCCCACAGCTTATCTTCATTAACATAAACTAGATACAGCAGTCAACCAATAAGGAATCTCCACACTTCATGGCTCGCTGGCGCCACCTCACAAACCACTCCCCCTGGCAAAATGCCAGGCGCCATCCTGACTTGTTTACAGACTAACAATTACCCACCATACTGGGAACACACGGCGTGTGGAGGTATTTGGGAAGCATGTTCTTATCAGGAGAAAGGAAGTATGGGGGTTTATTCTGGAAATGTACACATATCTATTTTAGGGGTAGGTGCATCCCTCCGCCCTCTCAGTTTGGAATATACACTTCTGACATTGCTCAGTTCAGCATCCCAGGTCAAGAAAGTAAGAAGGCAGATATACTTCTGGGCATGCTCAACTCAAGGTCATTCAGCAGGGGGTAGAAGGTCAAAATGATGGACACTCAACAGGTGGCTCCCAGGAACTCTTTTGTGCCTGCTCAGGTCAGGGTCACAAAGATGGTGGCCAGGGATGCCATCAGGGTGCTGGGAATCCGTATGACCATGAGGCAAGTTTTCTCTGGGAGCCTCAAATAAAACTGCGTGGCTCAGGGGCCTTGGAGATCATGAATGGTTCTTCAGAATGTTTCCCTTGAAACAAAGAAGGCACATTCAGGTAGGAATTTGGCCCTAAAAGTGTCCGTCTCTCTTTGCAGCTAAGAGGTGCTTACAGGTATTTGTCATTTGGGGGTGCTCTGTGTGACCGTTTTAGGACACAGGCAGCAGTTGCTCTGCTCTGGGAATGAGAGTTCGAAACCCAGTCATCTAAAATGACCAGAAAAGAATGCATTCGTGAACTATAAATATTTAGCTTAGTGGGGAAAATCTTTAAAAAAAAATATTTCCCTGCTGTTTTTTTTTTCCAACATTCCCCCAAGTTAGACTTGGACACACTCTAAAGTCCACTCCAGGTTTATCTTAAGTGTTGTAGGCAGAGGAACAAAGACGGTTTCTTATCAGACTTCAACTGCTGGACTTCCCACAGCCTTTGGTTTCCAGCTATTCACCCAGGAGACCAACGTTCACCGTCACTTTAGGATTCGTCAGACCCTACTGGCTTCGTCATGTACAGATATTCTTATAAAGATCATTACTATTTTTTTTTTGAAATGGAACAATATTTGCCGATAGTCCTGTGGCTTGTGGCTAAAAAGATGACTAAAAGATTGACCAGTCAAACCACAGGGGATTTCTACCATCTCCTGAAAATATTCTTTACTTAGGGGAAAACCACCCTCAGGTGTGGACTTTTAACAGTATCTTATGGTCTTTGTTGGAGACCAAGGGGTGGGGTGTGGTGGTGGTAGGGGGGATCCTACAAGGTCAGCCATTAAGCCTGAAGTCACTTGAAAAGATTTTTTTCATAGCTCTTAATAAACGAAAAATATGTCATTGTAACTATGTGATCATATTCAATTAACATACACATCAGTTCTAGGCGAGTTATTTAAGATAAAACTTCAGCCCTTTCCCGAGCTATTTCTCATCTATATAAACGGCAAAGAATGCCCGGGGTTGAGGCATTTAAAAATCAGGAAGTTTTATTTTCACTCAATGTTGTTTGATTTTTTTTTCTTCCACATAGGGGTCTCCTGAGATAACATGAACTCCTATAAATAAAACCAGTTTGATAGAGGTCTTTTTTTTTTTTTTTTTTGGTACTGGGGCTTGAACTCAGGGCATTTGACCCCTGAGCCACATCCCCAGCCTTGTTTTGTATTTTATTTACAGACAGAACATGCAAAATGATGGATAGTTTGGAGCAAAAGTCTAGGATGGCTGCAGCCCATGAATTCATTCTGAATCTGCTCTCCCAGGCTTTATACCTCCCTGATATCTGACTTCAATGTGTTCTAGTTCCATGGTGCATCCTGAGACACCTCCGCACGGTTCAAGAAGATACATTCCAACCATTTGGGACTGCTTCTTTAATGATCCAAAGAATACCTAGTGAACAGAATACAATAATTAATTGTAAATGCCTCCTTTCAATACCAACCAAGAAAACCATGTTGAATATCCTGATGTGCCCATTACGAGTTCTCAATATTGTCCAAAAGGGAATTTTGTGGTCACTGGAGGCTGAGATAAGAACTAGCATCATCAAATCTCTTTGTAATACAGGAAATCTTCTCGGCCTAAAAAGAAGTGAACATCTTCACTCTATCAAAGCCAGAGACTGGCATTAAGTGGTGGTATAGAGTTTAAGTAAAATATTTGTGTGTGTGTGTGTGTGTGTAGGTGTGTTTATAAAATAAGGAGACCTCGTCAATGTATATATGGAGTAATTTAAATATTGCTATCTGGTAGAATCAGAATGATAGATTTTTTAAATAATTTATGAAGCAAAATAATATCTCAAAGTGAAAGGTGTTTGGCATTTAGTCTATTCATGGTGTTGTGCAAACACCACCTCTATCTAGTTCCAAAATATTCCCATCACTCCAGAGTAAAATCCTCTATCCACAGAGCATTCTCTTGTCTACCCTGTCTTCCACCACACCTTGGCAACCACCAATTACATTCTGTCTGTATCGATTTATTCGGGATCTGTCAAACAAATAGAATTATACAATCTGTGACCTTTGGTGCCTGGCTTCTTTCACATAGCAAAATGGTTTTGAAATTCATCCATGAATGATGTTTGTGCGCTTTCCAACTTTTTACCACAAGTTGGGTAACCCTGATCTGAAATGTTTTGAAATGTTTGGAACAGAAGCATTTTAGAATCTAGATTTTTTTTAAAAAGGGATTTGTGGAAAATTCGCATCTATGGAATGAAATATCTTGGGAATGGGAACAAGTCTAAATACAAAATGTATTTGTGTTCCATATACACTTTATACCTAAAAAGGTAATTTTGTACCATATTTATCATGCACCTGCCATTTGACCATGGCCCATCACACAAGGTTATTTGTGAAGTTTTTCACCAATAGCATCAGGTTACCATTCAAAAAGTTTCACATTTTGGAGAGGTGTGGATTGGGGATTTTCAAATAGGGATTCTCAACCCATACTGGAACAAGTGTCCTATTATAGGAGTCTGCATGGACTTGTTTGCATACCTCTTTCCAGTTCTTTTTCCATGAATACTGAAGAGTACAGTCATGAGGTCATACGATAACTCTGTGTTTAGATTTTTGAGGGAGTGTCAGAGTGTTTACCACATGACAACCAATTAACATTCCACCAACAGTATACAAGGGTTCCAATCTGTCTACACCCCTGCCAACAATTGGTATGATCTGCTTTACCATATGGTTATTATGATGGCTGTTATTAATTATTAGTGCCATTCCAGTGGGGAAGATATGGTAACTTCTTGAGGTTTTATTTGCATTTTCCTGATGACTAGTGAGACACCCCTACATATATTTTTTTCAGCTTTTTTCTATCTACTTTGGAAAAAAATTGAGAGTGTTGCCTGGCTTTCAACCGGGCTACTTGCCTTTGTTGTTGTTGTTGTTTAATTGTATGTATTCTTTTTTTATGCTGGACCTTGATCAGATAGATGATTTGCAAATATTTCTCCCACTCTGAATGTTTTTAAATATTTTTTTTGATAATGTCTTTCAATGCACAAAAATTGAAGATCTAGATAATGTCTGATTTATATATTCTTCCTCTTGTTGTATATGCTTCCATTTCATTGTTTTGGGGAGGATATGTGTGTGTTTAATTTTGTTGAGCATTTGCTTTTTGTTCTTGGAATCAAATCCAGGGCCTTGCAGATGCTAGACAAGTGCTCCACCCCTGAGCTTCACCTGAAGCCCACACTAGTGTTTTTTAACCACCTCCATACCACGCACATACAAATGGGACAAATTAGTCACCAATTAGTCACTAATTCTATATCCATTGGATAGTTTTTCAGATTATCATGTTGTCTATTGAGAGAAGGTTAATTAGTCATTTTGCTTGAATGGGCCTGGTTTTCATTAAAACCAGGTATGGTATCATTGTTAAATCACATATAATTTTTCAAAATGAATTAAATATTAGAGGAAACATTCCCTTCCTCTAACATATATTTGACATGCAATGAAAGATTTTTTTTTTCATTTCTACATCACATATTTTTGAGTTCTTTGCCAAGCTTGGTACTACACACCTATTATCCCAATGACTTGAGAGGCTGAGGCAGGAGGATCACAAAGTTAGACACGTAGGGACAAATAGATAGACAATTTCCCACCCTCTCTGAGCTTATGGGTTGATGCATAAATTCAAAGGAATGAAGTAAGTATAAGTGAACGTGAGCAGTCCTGAGCACTGTGGAAAGAAGCATGCTACTCAATTAGGTCAACTATTGTCACCAGGCTGAGCAGGGAAATCCACTGTCTGACAATAGAACTGAGACACGAATTCAAAGTTGGGGGACTTGGAAGGATGCATTTCGGCTTGAGCAAATTAAAAACCCACAGGTCCTGAAAATGAATGTGAATATTGAATCATCCGGTAATGTGCAAAAAGGCCATCATGGCTCATGGAGGTGATGATGCTCCTCCTGGGGTCATGCAGATATCTCTTGTCACCTGGAGTTCCTCAAAGTCATAAATTGGACATGAAGCTGGGCATTCGACTCTGTGATAGTGACTCAGGGTCAAGGAGGAAAGGGGAGTGGGGGGGAAGAGGCAGATCTAAGACAAAAGATGTGAAATTTCAAAAGACGTCCACTTTCTCTCCATGCAATTGCTATCTAAAAACGTGTCTTCTAAAACCTCAGCTAACTATAGCACAAGGCAGGTGAAGGGTCAACCAAGTATGAAGGGTTGAACCAGGGAAGCGTCTGGGAAGATCTCTTTCATAGTAGGGAAATATTCAAATCAAAGGGTAACAAAAGCCCAGCTTCGCGATAATGAAGCAGGCATGGGGTAGGTGGTATATTGTAGATCAGACCCTAGGTGTAAGAATATGTGGGCTACGTAGACAATGCTTTGGAGCTGCATCCTTTGTGTTTTATGGCTTTTAAAATTAAAAACAGATCCAGTGCTCATTTATTATTTCCTAAATAGAATCCAATTCGGAACATAGGGTTTGCTTGAAGACCACCAAAGACCAGTGGTCTGGGTGGCAGGGGTGACCCTTCACTCTTGCTATTGCTCCGATACTCAGAGGTGAGCTGGCAAGAGCTCTGACCAGTGGTGCATTCAGTCTTCTGAATTTTCAGCCCGTGAAGATGTGGTGTTTCTAGGGGACTCCTTAATGACTGTATTTCCCAAGTGGAGAGTGTGCATCTTCTCTGTAAATACTCCAATCCACCTATTAAGCTGAAGCAAATTAAACTGCTATCAGTATGGGCAGGATTCTGATAGAGTCCCGGAGAGTCCCCCTCTCCATGACAGTCCGTGTATCTAGTTCTCTTCCCTTGAGGGTGCCTCCAATTTGGGAATAGGAAGGGAGCAAGCACTCTTGCATGGGATTATGTCCCATTATATGGCAAATGATGATGGCAGAGTCCTTTCTGTGATTGCCTGATGTTATTCCCTTTTAGCCCACTCGGGAGAGAGAAGAGAGAGGTACTATGACGAGCTGGGACCCCAAGAATTCTCAAGTTGCCTGTGTGACCCCTATAGTGAGAACCTAAAGTCAGAACCCAGATCTGTGCCTGCAAGAACATGGGGACCTCAGTTATGGAGCGGCTGAGACATAAATCCCCCCAAACATTGCTGGAAAAACCCAGGAAGGACCCCAGTATTCAGGTGAGTCAGCCACCATGGCAGACACCTAAGTCTCAATCATGTGGCCATCTTTGTTTCTGTGGGAGCAAAGCCTTGTTTCCCTCTATATATCTGTACAGTGGGGAATTTTTAAATCTAGGGAGTGTTCTAATACTGCATATTGTGGGGTGAACTGGGTGCTCCCCCAAATTCTTATGGTAAAGGCAGACCCCACTTGTTCAGGGTGTGACTATATTTGGAGAGAGTGTCTCTAAGGCATATGGAGTCAAATGAGGTCATAAAGGTAGGTCCTCATCCAACATGCCGGGTGTCCTTATAAAAGGCAATTAGGACACAAATACCCAGAGGCCAGACCACACAGAGACCATGACAGGTCAGCCATCTGCATGCTGGGCAGAGAGACATCAGAAGAAGCCAAGCCTGCCGGCACCTTGATCTCCTACCTCCAGCTCCATAATCGTAAGAAAATAGATTTCTGCCTTTTGTGCCACACCGCCTGGGCTCCTCTGTCATGGTAGTCCTAAGCAAATGAATATGATGGGCCATATTTGAAAAAAAAAAAAAAAAACAAATAATGATACTAGTCCTGGTCACCATCCATAATGGAGGTGAGGAGTCTGAGGTCCTCAAAAGTTAAGCAACTTGGCTGGCGCCACATACATCTTGCCACTATAAATGAAAACACTTCATTTTTAACGAGAGTAAGCCTATCATCGTCTATTATCCTCACTAGGGCATTTTTCAAGAGTCTATTTGGCACTATTAATAACTGCGGTGGGACAACAGGTATCAAACAGGTCAAATATCTAACAGCAACAACAACAACAAAATATCCCAGACTCCCTGGGGGCAGACACACACACACACACACACACACACACACACACACACCACTCCTTTCTTCTGTGGTTTGAAACACTGTAGCTAGAATGAGAGATGTTTCCTAAATTGTTAACAAAATGTTGCCAGATCATACACCAGCTCCTCTTTCAGATGCCCCAGGCAGAAGTGTCTGATTTTAGGACCTAAAGGCATTGAACTTCTCCTGAGCCATGAGTTGCTGGCTTGGAATTGAGGAAGGGACAGAATATGTGGGTGACATGGTTTACCGTTCAGTTGGGAGGCTGGGCGCTTAGCCCAAGCGTGCATGCAGATTTTGCAAATAGAATACTCAGCACGGCGTGCCACTTTCTTATTCTCAGTGTGAGTTCTTGTCTTCGCTTTATTTTCTGATTTCCCTTCCACCATTGCCCTTTGGGGACCTTGCGATGTTTCAGTTATCCTGAGAAACCACCGGAATCTTCTGGACTCAGGTTAGTTATAGGAATCAGTCACATCCTCGCCACGATGACTGTCCACGGTGACTGTTGAAACTTGGCTTTGCTACTCGGTGCCAGGAGCAACCCCTGTACACCTATTTCCTGACATTAGATCACCCAGTGTCTTAGACGTTTGTAATGGAGATTTCTAAGACTGTGCAATTCTTTGGAGTTTCTTCGGTGAGTGGAAATGTGAAAATTTAGGAACCATCTGGAAGAAGCCCACATGAAATTAGAATACCTACACATGTTCTTTGGTTGAAGCGAAGGGAAAGCAATTTTCCTTCTCTAAAATAAAACTGTACAATTATTATTTTTTTAAAAAAAATAATGAGTGCTAAACTATAACAACACTATAGGTTGCCTGTAATTATAATGTACCACTATACTGAAATTACCCTAGATCAAAAAGAATAATTCTAGGTTTATTGCATTGTGTGTCCCATGACTAAATATAGAACTTCATATTGGCCTACTCCAAATATGCAACTGATTAAACATGAAGAAAAAAGGCAATTCATTGGCAAGGTTTTAGCCAAGCACCCTTGCTGAGTGGTTCTTAGTATTTTTTTTTTCTGAGACATTTAATTGTTACACACCTGCTTCATTTCTCAGAAATACATAGAAATAGGGCTTCCTAGTGTGTTTGGTCCTGGCCTGGGACTAAATGAGCAACTGTATTGTGATTCAATCTTGGATTTCGACCACCTACTTCTTACTTCAAAGAGACAAAAGAAAAAAAAAAAAACTTGGCTATATCTCAGCCTTCATTTGTCGGTAGATAGACATTGAGACTTGCTTATGTTCAATTCATGGGGAAAATATGTAATATGGTATACCTGAATGTATAGTGAAAAATTTAAATTGGCCTTATGGAAGGAATTGTTGAAATTCGTATGTTGAAAACTTTACCCAGATATATGGCCTTTAAAGAGGTAATTCATGAGAAATGAAGTCACAAGGTGTGGCCCTGACTCAATAGGACTAGTGTCATTATAAACAGGAGAAAGACAGTCCACACATGTTCAGAGACATAGGGAGGCATAGTAGAAGAGTGATCATCCAGCCAAGGAGAAAGCCAACAGGAAAAACCCAATCTGTAAATACCTTGACCTTGAACTTTCAGTCTCCAGAGCTGTGAGAGATACCATCCTTTTTTGGAAAGCACCCTGTTAGTGGTAATTTGTTATTGCACCCTGCAAAGACTCATGCAGAGGGGAAAGAGAACCGATGAGGTTCTCTAATACTTTGCAAATTATATTATGAACTGAATAGCAGACCAAAGGGTAGGCAGACTCTGTGTTGTTGTTATAACCATGTTATAAAGTACAACATAGAAGCATTTAACCTCACACAGGTTAGTGTTTGACTGGGAGCTATAAAAACGAGAAGAAGAGAAAGAACTCATCCTCTGTGGATGTTCTTGATCTAACATCTAATGCTTTTATTTTTTTCCTCTTGTGGTTTTTGAAGCATGCATTCAGACAGGCATGCATGCTTAATCTACATAGAACCTGATAGATTTTACGGGGCCATATGTGGTTCTCCAGGTCTCCTTTCTACCCAGCGATGTGTTTTGAAACCCACCCAAAGTAGGTTGTAGTGAAAATTAATTGTTCATTGTAGAGTCAGAACAGCAATGTCCAAGTCAGACATAATCAGTCCAACTGAATAAAACCAAGCTCCAGGAGATTCAGGTGAATACTCTAGCCACTATCTATGAGCAGTGATTGTTCTAACTTATTCAAAACCAACACATTTTTTAAAAAATGGTGACTTAAATGCTATTTTACATGAACCACTACTTGCTGAAGATTTGATGATGATTTTTTTTTTTTTTTTTTTTTTTGCACCAGGGATTGAACCCAGAAGGGCTTAACCATTGAGCCGTACCTCCAGGCCATTTTTTAAATATTTTATTTAAAGATAGGGTCTCACTGAGTTACTTAGGGCCTCACAAAGTTGCTGAAGCTGACTTTGAACTCACCCTTCCTCCTGCCTCAGTCTCCTGAGCCTCTAGGATTACAGGCATATTCCACTGTGCCCAGCTCGATTTGATGCATTTTGATGATTATCGTTTTTATAAAGGTGTTCATGGAACAATTTTTAGTGGTACTATGAAAAGAGGTAATTGGGCCCAGAGGACAATGGAGGCACCACTTTCTGATCAGGTGTATTTCTTCAACTCAGTGTGTCCATGTCTTGTTTATTTTGGACAGGAGCTTGCCTACAGGGCAATCTAACTGTGTGAAGTTCAGCATTGGAGGTGGGTGCCCAGGAGGTGGTGGCTATGTGTTATGGGAGAATGAGACTTTTGTTGTCCTTACCGGTTCAAGGAAAGAGATTCTTGGAAGCCCACTTGTATCTACTGCTGAAATTGCATAAGCAAAATGGAAAGACCTGATCAAACCTTAAGAAAAACCCCAAAATTAAATGAGTTAATGATCTGGGATTCCATAAAATAAAAAGATGTTAAAAGTAGATTGAACGGCCGTGAACTTGAGGAACTGGGGACAGGATCCAGATGCCCAGCCTTTGGATACTAGGGATTTGGGGAATCAAGTGAGAGGAGACCTGGATTGCCTAGGGTGTTTCTCTCCCGCCCCCCTATCTATCTATTCCATCCACAAATCTCATTGCTTGCCATTTTCTTTGCTAATTACCTGGACTACCACAGTGGTCACTTCTTGGACTCCCTACTTTTTCACTCTTGGTTTTTGCATAAACACAACCTACTACTAGACAAAAACTCACATCTGCTCACCCCCTGTTTAAAAATGTGCAGGATCCCCATTCATCTTAGGACATACACTGCAATCCCTCACATTACCTACCTGGCCATTTGTGGTCCAGCACCTACTTGGGTCCCTACTGTGATACAGCTACAACACAGGTTGTCTTTAAATTCTGTTGAAGCTGGACTCCTTCTGTCCTGGGTCCTATCCCACCCAATTTCTCCTTTTAAAATACCATTTATGAGTCTCCTACACCTGTCCAGCTGAGTTCCTTTTTCATATCTCATGCAGTTTTCCTTTCCTAAAAGAATCTTCCCCTATTCAAACAGGGACAACTTCTTTAAGTTGCTTTCATGTGGTTGACTGCACCCTGCAAGTCTGTCCACACCACTGCGTATTTGCATATGTTGCATAATAGGCAATCCCTAATTTGCATATCATGCTAAGGTGGGGCCTTCCATGGTAAGTAGAATACAGTTGGTTTTGTCATTTCACTAAAAATTTTACCTTGGTGCTGTCAGTAAACCCTAAATAATTTAATACGTTTATCTTTGTTCCCTCTCATTCTAACAGACCTCTGTGCACATAGTAGGTGTCCATGATCTTTAATGAAAGTTTCAGTGTCTGAGAGAAAGGCATGAAGATTTTCATTTATATCCTAGGGAAAGAAAAAAAAAAACAATGATATGATCTATTGTGGTTCTTAGATATGTGTGAGATATGCAGTATTTAGATAGGTACTTAGGTATTCAGATGTATTTCCTAAGTAGTATTTTTCTTGTCTTTCTTATTGAGCCTCCTCTTAAGAAGAGTTTAAGGATGGATGCAGCTACCTTAACTAAAAGATTATCTTGTCAGAAAACAAAGCTTGAATTTTGTCAATAATCTCTCTTGCCTTCATTATGTATGAAGTTCTAAGAAACAATCATGTTTTAATAGATGTGTCTGACTAATTTGAACTCTCAGTGCTAGCAAATATTAGATAAAGAGGCTTTATAAAAAGGATAATGGGCACATCCATCTTGAAGTATATGCTTTCCTCGTGAAGAAGAGACGAAACCGAAATAATGTCCTTAATAAGACAATTTTAGAAATATGTCAGTGTGAGTTTGCAGAGTTCTTCGGTTAATAGGTATTTTACCAGATTTGTATTTATCTGAGCAAGATAATTCACCTAGGTTGGAAAGCAGAATAGTTCTTTTGTTTGGGCTAAGAATAAACCAAATAGACAAGGCTTTAAAGAGTTATTAGGTTTGCAGGCAATGAAGCACATGGATTTCTTTTGTGGAACCCCCTCCCCCATTATTTCGCACAAAGAAGGTGGATTTGTTTTCATGATTGCTTTATTTGCTTGGATTTTACCTGAAACTTACACCTCCCACCTATTAGGCCCTAAGTTTTCCTTCTTGTATGCTAGTTACATGATCCTTTGGTTATGATCACTTCTACATCAAGTCATAAACTGGGCACCTGTTGGATTATGTGGGATCTGGGAGATTTCCTCTTCTTTCCTCCCTAACTTTAAAGCTCATAAAATGGACATTTTCGTCCCCAACTGTGGAGGTAACTCTCGCAATTATTTCACAAGGTAGTTAACAAGACACCGATGAAACTTGACAATCACCCAATATTCTGACTGAATGCTTCACATCGAGGCCAGAATTTCACTGTTTTTCATTAGTGCAATATTCATTTCTCCATGACCTGGGGAGAAACACATTTTCTCTTGAATGTAGAGCTCATGGTACTGAATTTAGCCAATTCCAGATAAGTCCTAGAGTTCATTATAACACGCCTACCTTGGAGTGAGTTAGGTTAACTTAATTGCAGCTATCTTTCCCTATGTTAACAGCAGCACTGAAAATAATTGAATACAGTCTGGGGTGCTTTACCCATTCTGTGAACTCCAGAGAAGTCCCAGATGAGCCACAGAAAGGAAGCAATATATGAACAGGCAGGAGGTCCACGCTTATTAGCATCCAGTGTTCAGCCTTCCCTGGGGGGGGGGACAGAATGAAATACGCAAAGGCTCTCTCCTCTCCTCCTCCTCAAAGCTTCCTGGATGCACTTGGAGTTCCCATGCACACGAATGGACTTTTGTGACTACAAACCCCAGGAATGTTAATACCCAAAGCTGACAAGGTTGGCTGGTAATCATTTCATAATCGCCTGTCTATCAAGAGAGGTGGTCATCGTGGTTATGATTTTATAAATAACCAAGCAGGGTCATTTCAACCTCTGCAAGATGTTCATTGCAGGGTTCATAATCTTGGAGTTACAAATGTATTAGCAGGGAAGAGACATAAACCTGCCAACACAGTCTTGGCTTCTATTTCCCAACTGGTTAGGGAGGACAGGGCTTCCAACCCTGGGGACTCATTTTCTCTCCTAAGTTTATTTCCAGTGGTCCCTGGGCTGCCTGTTCTGTTACCAACACTGTCTGTTTCCATAAAGTAAGTTGAAGTTGCTTTTTTTTTATGTTGTTCTTATTTTTTTTTAGCTAAAAATATATAAAAATATTTAGCAATATATATTGCAAAATATACACATATTGCAATATATTGCAACAATAAATATGTTGCAAATATATATATATATATAAATTACAATATATCCACAAATAGATATATTTATTGCTCTATTGCTCTTTGCCTTTGTGATTTTTTTTTTTTATCTGTGGGCTCTTGCAGTCCCCTTTAAACCTTTGCTAACACATCCTTTAATTTGACCTTCTTTTAGGACATAATCAGTACCTTGCATCTTTACTAATTACCGCATTTGCTTTTTTTAATGTAACAGGTAAACCAACATTAGAGAAACCCCGGGCTTTCTGTTCATTTTTTTCCCCACCGCTTGCTAGGGGAGACAGCTGTCTCAAAGGTCAAGTTAACTTCTAAATTAGTTTGGCAAACATTGTATCTACAGGCCATTTAAAAGAAGCACCAATATCTCCACCCGAAGAACAGAACTGGGTCACCAGCCCCATTAGTGCATCGCGGGGCAATTATTCTTTCATGTGCTGAAAAGGAGAACAGCAAGACAGAGGCTCTCGAAATGCAAAAATCTCCCTTGATTGGTTTGTGTTGGGGAAAGGAAAATGTGTACCTCCAGAAGTGATTAGTTTGTGAAGCATGAGCTTTCAAAGCTCTGTGCATCCCGGCAAATTCTGCAGATGCTCTTTAGTTCTGCTACCTAAAAAATTGTCATGGAAGATATGGATTTTACAATCCCTGAGCACTGGAGTAGAAAGGATTCTCTTAGGCTCACCACTGTGTGCCTCCTGAGCTGGCACATGCTTGGTTCAACCCCTGATGATTCTCCCTGCCCTGAAAGGAGAACAAGAATCTCTCAGTCCCATTCACTGCCAATGATTTCACACTGCTCAGAATTCAAATGCTAACGAGTTTAATGAGAGAACAATTGTATAACATTGAGAAAGGGCAGCTCGAAGTAGGATCAGGTTTTTGGAGATGTACAATATTCCAGGTGTTTCATTTCTTTTCTGCCCAATCAATTTTATAGGCTCTTTGTTATCACCAGAAAGGAGCAAGACTGCTTGAAAAGAGGAGCCTTCCTCTTTGTTCTTAGCAGGGAAGAAATGACCAATTCCCAAACCTACTGGATGTTAATCTATTACAAAGAGAATTAAAAAGAATTCAGGGTGAGATCATGCAAGAACAGTTTCAAGGATCACCGAAAATGAGGAAGGAAGTACCTCCACTTTCTTTGAAGGAAACCAGAACAGAATCCATTGGCAATCCCCACCTAGAAAAAATCATGGGTGGAAGATAAAAGGAAGGGAAGTAAAGATGGGTGGATGGGTAGGTGGGTGGGTGGGTGGATGGATGGATGGATGGCAGACAACAGGTCTCAAAGTCCATCAATTTATATAGATTGTAAAAACCCCATCACCAAATGATCATAGCATTTAAACAAAAGAGTAAATGAGAAAACAGAAGCAAAACGAATCATTTCAAAATAAGGACCTAAAGAAGACTTGAAACAAAGAGACCTATTTGGTTTAATATTCCTAGAGATTAGCTCAGTGAACACATGGATGAGTGAATGAATGGAGCTTTAAAGCCAAAAGAGATAATTGACCTTAGTAAGTTCAAAGGAGAGCACTTTATTATTTATTTATTTATTTGGGGTATAGGGGATTGAACTCAGGGGCACTGACCACTGAGCCACATCCCCAGCACTATTTTGTATTTTATTTAGAGACAGGATCTCACTGAGTTGCTTAGTGCCTTGTTTTTGTTGAGGCTGGCTTTGAACTCTAGATCCTCCTGCCTCAGTCTCCGGAGCCGCGGGAATTATAGGTATGCGGCACTTCGCCTGGCGTAAATTTTGGTGTTTTTTTTTTTTTTCTGCATCAGAATTTTTTTCTAACTTCTACTAATTAAATTGCCCTAAATAGGCCCATTTTTTACTACAAGTAACAATGTACACGAATACCTGTTTTCCCCCAGCCTCAAACCAACAATCTCAGATTTTTAGAAGATCTTGCCAATCAGGTGAAAAATAGTTCTTGTATCCTGGCGTAAATTTTTTTAATGTATATATTTTTTTTAAATGTAGACTTTATGGGTGACAAAACATATCTGTCATCCTAGTTACTTGGGAGGCGAAGGCAGGAGGGTCACAAATTGGATGTTCACCCAGACAGCTTAGTGAAGCCCTAAGACTAGGGATGCAGCCTAATGGTAGAGCATCTGCGGGTCCAATCCCCCAGTGATACAAAAACAAAACAAAACAAACAACAACAACAACAACAAAATAGTATCCTCTATTGCTTTTCCTAAATTTTTCTGCACCATGCAAAAGCAAGATGGCTTTTTTTTTTAAATTGGTTCATAATAGTCACATACAACCTTAGGATTCATTTTGACATAGTTGTAAAGGTGTGGAATAGAATTGGCTCTATTTTGGGGCCCAGTACTTCCCTGTATCCCTCCCTCCATTCCCTTTCTTCTGCTCTACTGATCTTTCTGCTACTTACTTACAGTTTTTGTTGTTGTTGTTGCGTGTTAGCTCCTTTGAAATAAGACCCAAGCAACATTAATTGAGCTACTTGTCTTGTAACCACAAGAACATTCTCTCTGGGGGGGAAATGACCCTACATTGCAGACCTTCATAACGCTGAGCTTCTCAGAGCATTCCATCTGAGCCTTTGAGAGAAAAATCTCTCCATGTCAGGCAGGTGGCCTAGTTACAAGGAAGGATGCTAATGCCAAGTCTGTGATCCTGTGTCTTCAAGGAATAAATACTGAACAATTGTAGAGTAGTGCATGGTTCACCATAAGCCTGAAATTATGTCCAAACTTACTGATCGTCCAACTCTGTCTTCACTTGCTGACTTTGCTGATTAGGTCCATCTCTTTACCTGTCATTGGTCCCTAACCAGGTGCCATTGAACTTGAAAAGCAGGGTTGCATCCTAGTTAGCAGCACAGACACAGACGGTCCTACTTTGAACACCAATTTATGTGTATGACTTGGATAAGACATTCCATCCCTGGACCTCAGTTTCCTTATAAGTAAAATGGAAACTATAATAAATTTTTTTTTCTTTTCAAATAATGATAAGGTAAATGAAAAAAAAAAAAGAATGCTTTTCATAATGCCTGTATGTATCATGGTATATCTCAGGGCAATTTATGAACAAGAGAAAATTTCTTTTGCTCACCGTTTTGGTAGCTGGAAAGTTCAAAATCAAGGGAGCAGTGGAGTAGGGTCCAGTGAGGGCTCACTCTTGATGTCTGGCACTGTCCTCACAAGGTGAAAGAAATTAGGAGGATGCCTTAGAGCCCCTTGGTCAGGACGCTGATCCCACATGGGGCGCTATGTCTAGTGACCTCCAAAAAAAAAACTCTCCTTTTTATTACTACTCTATTGGGGATTACATCTCAGCAAAAGAATTCTGGGAAGATACAAAACCTGTAAACCATAGCAACTGCAAGAATTATTATCTTTATTGTTCCATTCGACGTCAGATAGTCCATAGTCTCCAACCCCAAACCCCCAAATGATACATCTGCCTGGTGCATTTACCCTGTATACTGAAATTCTTCCTGAATGTGTTTCTAAATACCTACATTTGATAGGATCTTCTCTCATTTGACACTCTGACTTTTTTTCCCTACTTTTTTTTTTATTGATGTGTGATAGCTGCACATACTGATCACATCGACTTTCTATCCAGACGAAGAAACAGAAATCAGAGAAGTTATGGGACTTGCCTAGGAACACACAGGGGTTCAGGTCTGAAAGCTGATTTCAGGTCTTCATGCAGAACTTTTTATTTTATTCATGTTCGCCTTTCCTCTGCTACGGTTTTATATTATTTTTTCAGTGTTACATATTTGCAATGGGTCATCCGCCAACGACATCCTCTAATGGTGAGTGTACATCTCAGAGATCTACACCTATTTTTCATCTCTTTTGCACGGACAAAAACATCCAATCTAACAAAATCTATCCCATGGCCTTGTAATAAAATATGCTTTAAAATGAGTACCGCGTAACCATTCATTTTAGGCTACGAAGTAAACACACGGCTGGTACCTGTGGAGCAAATTGATGTTTTTCTTACTGCTATTCCTTTGTTACTTTTCTCTGGTGAACCCAAAGGTCTCCCTTTAATGCAGTGGTTCTAGCCAAAGAGGTAGAAGGAAACAAGAAATGCAAATCATCCTCCCAACTGGTACACCTCCAATTTCTTATATACTCCAATGCAATTAGCTTCCCTCAAACACGAAGCATTTTCACCAAAACTTGCTCTTCCATGCAAACAGATTAGTTTCATCCACACATAAACTTTACCAGTCACCTGGCACATAGACACACCCATGACCCCCGCGGTGCCTCTCAGATATTCACAGGTACCCACCTACACACACCATTGCACAAACCTTGGTGAGCCTCATCATTTCATGCTTAGGAAGCTAGCTAAAAATAATGACCTCTGTCGATGACTCAGGGTGGCTGTTTATTATTCTTTGGGAAATCGGTATTTAAGCAGACCTGGGATGAAGCCCACTTTATCCAAGGACTGAATCAGTATGTTAAATAGCGTGTTACACTAATGCTCTATTCCTTGGATTTAATTAATTATAGTATATATATATATATATATATATATATATATATATATATATATTTTTTTTTTTTCCCTAGTAAAGTGCAAACTTCTGGGAAGAATTGATTGCTGACAAAAATAAAATACCCTCGTATCTATTTGGCAGCCTGGGTATTATTAGACCAGAAAAGGTTCTGGTGTGGAATGAGAGAAGAAACAGGACACGAGTTTGGAACTAAGATGCTACTTCCCCCAGTGTTCTGAGATCTGTATCGTCTCTCTTCTGAAGCTGGCCTCTCCAAGATCAGCAATGACCTTGTAAACACTGAACCTTCTTCACATCACATTCTCTCCTCCTTCTAGGCAGTCATGAACGGTGTAACCCCTTTCCCTTGATGCCCTCGCTCTTACACATTATTTTGTGCAGTGATATGTATTGGGACATCCCGTTTGGTGGGCACAATCTCAGGCAGGACTTGGGAACAGAGTTAGGGAGAAAACAGCTCTAAATCTCCCTGTCCCCTTACCCAGGGCTGTTCCTTCCACCCTCTCTGCATTCTTGCTCCTCAATTCTTCTACCTTGGCTGCTTATTTTCACACAGAGCTCTCTGACAATTTGACCACCTCTACTCGTGCACTCTTTGTCTTGAGATGTTTTTTTTTGGGGTGGACACACCCAGAGTAGTTCTCTGCCCATCATTTCTCCACCAAGTGATGCCACTGTTCGGATACATCTGTACTTCTGTAGCACCAATTGGAGACCATATGATCCTGGGCTAAGCTTCCTGGAAACCTTCCATTTGCATTATCTCTTCAGGACCCATGAGTTATATGATTGAGACCTGAGATGTCCCTCATGAGCTCCTGCATGAGAAAATGCAAGAATGGTCTCCAGATGAAATGGATGGATTGTGAGAATTGCAATCTAATGAGTGGATTAATCCATTGATATGGATTAACTGGGTGGTAACTAGTTCAAGTGGCTGGAGGAGGTAGGTCATTGGGAATGTGCCTTTGGGATTTATAATATGTCCCTGGTGACCTAAGTGCTCTCTCTCTGTCTCTGTCTGTGTCTCCTCCACCTTCCCCCAACCCCTTTCCTTCCTGAGTACCATGTCCTGAGCTGATTTCCTCCTCCATTTTCCATGATGGGCCCACAGCAATGAGATGGGTTGTCTATGGACCGAGACCTTTGAAGCCATGAACCAAAATACACTTTTCCATCTCTAGGTTGTTCTTCTTAGGTCTTTTGGTCACAGTGATAAAAAATAAAAGCTGGCTAAACCCCATAGTTGAGGGGACTGTGGCTCCTCTCTGCCACATCCATTCATCTGTTATAGTTGTGGTTCTGTATTTCAGTAACTCGAGAATCCATTCTCATTATCTACCCCAATTTCATCTTCATTAATATAGTAATTTCCCAAGTGGCTCTTCTGTCTGAAATTGCTCATTTATCCAGTCAAATCCAGGCTCTTTTTCACATTAAATTGCAATTGGATAATTTTTTTGCTGGCTTTCTCGAAAGCCCTCAACTGCTTTCCCTAACCTTCGGAATAAATGTCTGGACTTTCAGTCAGGACCCTCTAGGATGAATGCCTTTGGATTTTTTTTTTCCCTTACGATTTCCATGTCCCATGGTTCAGTTACACACAACGAGTTTCCTCCAATCCATTTGGAGTCTGCGTATTCTCCTAATGTTTGTAGGCTAATTTTTTTCTCTCCTACTTCCTAGAGTGGTGCATTTCTACTATCCTTATACTGAAATCGTCCCTGCGTGGTCTTGATCAAGTAGTATCGTCCCACGAAAATCATCCTTCTTTCACCCAATCACAGGTCATCTTTCTCCCTAAGCTCATCATACCTGTGGAATCTAGGTTCCGCTTTACTGAACTGGAGGAGAGGCAGACACCTGTATTTGAAATATGAGACATTTAGAGTATTTAGAATAAAAAAAAAAAATGACATCAGAATCTCAGAAATCAAAACCGTGATGCTAAGATGACACCAAATCTTCATTATTCTTGTTGGGCGAAGTGGAGCACACCTGTAATCTTAGCGACTCAGGAGGCTGAGGCAGGAGGATCGTGAGTTCAAAGCCAGCCTCAGTAATGGCAAGGAGCTAAGCAACTCAGCGAGACCCTGTCTCTAAATAAAATACAAAACAGGGCTCGGGAGGTGGCTCAGTATTCGAGCGCCCCTGAGTTCAATCCCTGGTACAAAAAAAAAAAAAAATCATTATTCTTGCTCTTATCATTAAGGTCTAGTGCTGACATGTCCATGTGGCAAAGACAAGAAGCCATGGCAAGATGCCCTAATATTAGGACCAGAGACATGTGGTCTGAATTTAAACTACCTGCCATAATCCAACCAGAACCGGTACCGCTGTCTATAGAATTTTAAATAAATACTCTTCCAATACCATGGCCATGATACCAACGTAGCGCTACTCAGAAAAATCTCTCCCCAAATCCATAAAGAGCTGGCACCATTTCCTGTTATCCTTAAATATGGAAATCACCTTACTGATTTTTATAATAAAGCTATTACCTACTTATGGACCAAAAATAGCTGAGAACATCTAACATACAAAGTTGAAAATGATCTGTATTCCCACACAGCTTCAAAAAACATTATGAATACTTATTGTATTTTTTTTGCTAGAATATATGAAAGATAGGCAACATAGATGATGGTGAAAATCCTAGCAAAATCTACAATATGCTAAAGTTGACGATGATTGTTTTCCATCTGTCCTTCTACAGGCATCCCCAAGCTGATACCTTCATAGAGACTGAAAAAACATGAAATAATTCATTATATATTAACAGGCATTTGTTATATTCTTTCAAACCTTTTTTTAAAAAATTTTAACTCAGCTCTTAAAATTCAGTTAACATCCCTAAACACTTGTACTAGAATTAAGCCATGTAAGTTCATGCATGGTTTTTTTTTAATTTAGTTTTTAGAGATTTGATACTTTTCTCCCAAATCATTTAACTGACTTGTTATCAGACAGTGGACATATTTTAATATGTATGTTCTAATCCCCTTTGGGTTTTATTCTTTCTGTTTGTGATTCCTGGTGCCTGGTCATTTTCCTACAGGGGTGACTCCCTTTTTATGATAGTTCCTTACAATCATTACTAATTGCCCCACATGTGTTCATCATCGGGTAATTTGATAATAATCGTAGACATAGGAATGAGGGTGTTGTCCTACGAGTACATTCAGGGTGGTTGGATGTCCTAATCGTTTGTTTTTTCTCATTTTTTTTTCTTTTTTTTTTTGGTCCTTTTAAGTTATACATAACAACAGGATTCATTTTGATAGACTTATAAAAGCAAGGAGTATACTTTATTTGAATCCAGTCCCGAGAACATCCCCCCCCCACGTCCCTTCCCTCTGTTGATTTTTAAGCTATTAACTTCTATATATATATATATATATATTTTACATTAGTGTCTTCTGCATCACAGGATGGTGAGGTTCAGTGTGGCCTATTCATACGGGTACATAGGAAATTTAGGTCCATCCATTCCACTGTCTTTCCCTGTCTCACTTCTTTACCCTCCTCTTTAATCCCCTTGGTCTGCTCCACTGATCATTCTTCTATTTTTTAATACCTTCCTCTTGTTTGGGATTAGTTTCTGCATATAAGAAAAAAAACAAAACAAAACAATGGAACTTTGACTTTTGGGTCCTAATGCTAATCTTATTTTTTGGGGGGGCATACCAGGGATTGAACTCAGGGGCACTTGACCACCGAGCCACATCCCCAGCCCTGTTTTGTATTTTATTTAGAGACAGGGTCTCACGCAGTTGCTTAGCGCCTGCTAAGTTGCTGAGGCTGGCTTTGAATTCATGATCCTCCTGTCTCAGCCTCCCAAGCTGAGCCACTACGTAACAGGCATGTACCCCTGTACTCGGCACCTAATCCTAATCTTACAATGAGTGCTTTGTCTTGATGGCATCCTCAGAAAGACCTTCGTGGTTAACAACATCAGGAGTGTACTCACCTGTATTCTCTTCTGTTGTTTTTGTGGTTTCTTTGTCTAACTTAGTTACGTTGGTATAAATCGAGAGGCAGGAGATCCCTGTGTTTCTTTCCAAATGATCCACCATTTGGTTCACGCTGCTATTTTAATCCCGTCTTTCTCCCCTGGCTTCATGTTTCACATTTTATTGTCAAGAAAATTTAGCCTCCTCTGTCCATTTTCTACTCTTGCTTATAGTGACAGAGATAATGAAGTGTTATTTTTATTTTAGCAAGTGTTTTAGGAGAGAAAAATCTCATTTCTCTCTTCCTTTGAATGAAAGTCTTTCATCCTAATTGTTGTTTTCTACATCAACTCTATTGCTGTTTTGGCCTATGGTCAGTCCTCAACCTTTGTGGCTGTGTAGTATGGAGTCCCCTTGGGTGACTCTCTTTCTTAGGATCCCACATCCACCAAGACCCGGAAATGACTCAAATGCCATTTTTCCAAAAATTTACATTCCGAGATACTATCCCATACCCTTCAACCAGTGCATGCTCTCCCCATTATAAGTCACATATTTATTTCCCCCTGAGAGACTCTCACCCCAGTGACTCAGGCTCCATTGACCTTGTTCGCTCCTTCCTCATCATCCTGCGCAAGAAGGTAAACTGCAATTGGAAATTTTTTCCGAGCAGGCAGATAATTGGAAGATGATGGAAATACCTAAAACCAGAGAGAACCTGCTGCATCCGTGATAAAACCTAGATGGTCTCGGCAGAGGACCAGCATACTCGGAGAGTGTGTGATGGCTTGCACTGTGTCGTGGGCAGTGCCTGGATGGGAACTCTTGGTGGACAACAGGTAGTGACGTCAGCTGCCGTCACACACCTGTTTGCAATGGTGCAGCCTTGCCTAAGGAGCCTCATCCTGATAGATCTAGGCAGTCCCCTGCCACTCAAGCTGATCTACCGACCATCAGCATCAGCAATCCAACCAGAAGGTTGTCATCAAGCTCCCAGATGTCACCCCAGACTGATTGGATCCCAATCTAGATCCTCTGAGGATTCTTTAGCCTTTGGGTTTAGAGAAGCATACCTATCCCATAGTGAATTCGACATTCAAAACACTGATCATAAAACCCTAATGGGAGATTCGCAGAAGCACTTGACTCTGAGCTTCGTTACGGACAATGCTAACCACCTTCTCCTACTTACCGTGAACAAATAAGAAATAGCAGTACCTCATTAAAAATCAAAATGCAAATGGCCATCTCAAGGTGTGGTGCAGAAAGCCCTGCAGATGTCGAGAAAATAAAGAAAACCTGCTCAAAATCGCTTCGTATTCGTAAATATCCTTTTTCTTCTTTCTGCTGAAACAGCTTAAGGAGAATCTTTTATTTTTCTATCGCACGTCAAATCCTGAAGTTGTCATATTTTACCGGACAGCTTTTCTGAGGTTTTGTGTGACTGATCCAACATGTGTGACGACACGGGGCTTCCGTTTTAATAAGTTCTTACAAAAGAAAAAAAAAAAATAGAGAAAATGCCTTCGGAAAGTGAGCGTCTAGAGGGGAAAATAACATCATTCTGAAACAAGGTCTTTGTCCAGAAACCTCTGTGTTCCACGGTGGGCCAGGGACTGTGAGATTCTGCCAAGGAATTTCTTTGTATCTTTAATCCACTGGGTAGGTTTTTCAGAAATGCTAACAGTTATTGACTTTGCCCAGGGATGACCAGTGATTGACCGGTTATGTCGTTCATCACTTTTTATTTCAACTAAGTCCTTCCATGGTGTGTGTGTGTGAGCTCAGAGCCAACTTACTTAAAAGCATTCCGAGTGAAGCAAATAAATAAATAAAGGGGAAAATGCCTAGAGGTGGTCCACAGTTCAAGCTATTTCTGTCCTTCCCAAGTGAACCATATTATTTTCACAGAGTTCAGAGAATATAGGTACCACAAATTTCTCTTTTCTCTTTCCCTTTTTTTTTTTTTTTTGGAAAAATACATAGAAATCAGAGGCTAATCCAAAATAAGAGGAAGGTATTAGGAAAACTTTAATCCTTGACCACTTCATTACATTCTCAGCAATTGAGTTAGCTTGTCCAAGCTGAAGATTATCACATTCGGAGGGGGTCAGGGGCCTCCTGGGGGGACACACAGTGACCCGTGCCGTGAAGATTTCAAAACCCTCTGGAGACACTGAAGGATCTTTCAGCCAACAGACGTTCACAGGTTTTCTCTTTCCCTCCTCCAGGTAGGACTGCTCGGTTCGATATCCCAGGGACATTGTTCTAGCATAATTTGCTCGGCCTCCTGCTGCAGAAATGGGTCACTCCCTGGGAGCTCGATGCTGGACCCATTTTTGCAGCTTTTGATATGAGCAATTGGCTTCTTCTCTGCGGCGGTGACCAGCCGTGTGACAAGTTTATTCTGGGATGATAAATTGAAGAGGTCCATTCGTATTCCACACCCAAACCCCTGAAATGTAAAGGTTAGGGATTCTTTTTTTGGAATGGAAGGTGGCTCGGAACACAGGGGTGTGCTCTTCACAGTGCCTCGTCCCCGTAGATCCCTCAGAGGACATTCTGAACCGGATGTCAGGGTGGCATCTGTGAGCTCCTTGGGTGGTGGTTGTTGTTATTTAGTTGTAGCTTAAAAAAGAAAGGGGGAGCCAGGTAGATCATAGGAGCCTTTTGTAATGATAATACTCTTTTTCTTCTGTTTCTCTTCTTTTTCTTTTTTTTTTTTTTCTCCCAAAGTTAAATTGATGCTTCTTTCCTCTCTTCTGTGGGAATGCAGAGGTAAACTGGAAGAGGCATTCTTTGAAGAAGACTATGATGCCTACGACTGATCTGCACAGACAAAAATCATCCATAGAATCTCTTGCTCCCTCGAAACTCTGAAAGGCCATTGATTCCCAGGAAAGATCAGTCGACGAGGACTTTGATCCCTCGGGGACCAACTACCTTCACAGCCCAAAGAGAGAATTGTTCAGGATCTGGGAAAAACGCGTCCCACGGTGTGTCTTTGAGTCCCTCCTCTGTTCCAACTTCTAACATGGCCGGTGCCTCACAGGAGACAATAGAAAAGAAGATCTGATCAAGCTCCAGGGGAGAGGAATATTTCACAGCTGGAAGATGAGAAAGATGGGCTGGTGTGAAAACCCATCCCTTTCATGTTTAGAAAATCATCTTGCGGTGACATTGACCTTTAGCATGTTTTCTTGTATTTATCATCCACTCCCGTACTTGATCTCAGGCTGTGTTGACTAGGAACCTCGCTTTAGGCGCTGTGGGAGGAAGAATAATGATCCCCAGAGATGCCCAGGCCCGAAGGCCAGAATCTAGGAATGGGTTATGCTAACTTGCAGGAAGGACCTAGAAGACGTGATGTGGTTAATGAGCTTGATAGGGGGACATAGTCCAGGATTATCCATTTGGGTCTAACATCCTCTCATGAGTCTTTAAAAATCACAGAGGTCAAAGGGAAATATGATTCTGGGGGGGTGGTAAAAAGGAACTCCTGTTTTTGAAGGTGGGGGTTGAGAGCTGGCCACAATCCAAGGAATTTTGAAGGTCTCTAGGAGGTGACCCAGTCAGGGAGTGGATTTTTCTCCCAGGAACTCCCCAAATGAACTTTCCCGGGGCCATCTTGGTTTTACCCCAGTGAGACCTCTATCGCCCTTTGAAATACAGAACCCTAAGATAACATTGTGCTGTGGTAAGTCCCTGAGAATGCACCGATTGGCTGCCTTTGAGATGGAAAGCTAATCTTTACGCCAAAACTGTGTCAATAACAACTGTGTTGTTATTCTACTCTGAGAACATGGTCCTTCAGATTTTCTCTTTGAGGAAGTTTCTATTTTCTAGATAGATTTTTTTTTTATTCTTTCAGATTCCAATCTGCCTTTCTTTTTTTTTTTCTTTTTTCTCTCTTTCTGTATTTAGTTTTTTTCATCTATTTATTTTGTCTTGTTTTTCCACTTCACCAGGCTGGGTCTGACTTGATACACAAAATGAAGCATGTATGGGTTCCAAGCAATGCTGCGTCACTATTCAGACGTTAGGCATTGGAAAAGATAGATGGGTAGAATAAGGAGTGTTAGGGCTCACCCAGAAGCTTTTGAAATGTGGCAGAGCTGGCTCCTCCACTTACCATGTATACGTTGGTGGGCAATTTCATTTACATTTTCTAAACCTGGCTTTTCTTATAGGTGCAATCAGGATAATATACAGAGTTGTTTCATGGAGTTGGAGGGAGAAGGAAGGCATTATTAAATTCCTAGAAATCTTAGCTATGGCACTCAATAGTGCGTCTCAGTCAACTGTTCATTGCTATAACAAAAGAACCCAATGAGCATAATTTAGAGAAGCAGGAGTTTATTTTGGCTCATGGGGTCAGAATTTCTGTCCACGGTTGGCAGACTCCATTGCTATGGGCCAGAGGAGAGGTAGCACCTCATGGTGGAAGGGAATAGCAGGGGAAATCAATTCAGGACATGCCAATTGGTTCACGTTCCATGAACCTCCATGTCCACCCTTCGTGGGCCCATAAGCTGGTTAACATTTTCCATTAATACCTTTCCCATGATACCTTCCAGTCCTGATTCCTGAGAAAGAGCCCACACTTCACTCTGAGGATCAGATCTAGGAGTGGCCAAAAGCCACGGCTTCTCAGTGTGTTTCCACCCACACTCCTTCATGAACACGAAAATTCTGATGTCTTTCTTCCATTTTTTACAATTGTCCAGACCACAATCAGTAACCAGGGCCCTCGCAATGTTACACCAAATACACCCATCCAGGGCAAAAGGTCTGATTCCCCCCTATGGATACACAAATGGCAGACTCTCCATCTCTTGCGTCTTTGATCAGGATGGGGAATTTTCATGATGGAAAAGTCAGATGACATTTCCATGAGGAGTTAGAGACTCTTTCAACCTGACTTCCTTTTTAAAATCATATTAACAAACTCTTACAGACAGCCCCAGGACATGACCCATATATTATAAATCAGTTATTACTGTGGAGTGCAGTGATGAGCAGACTCTTTGCAGCTAACAAGAGATAGAAGATATCATTGTGATGGCCAATGCAGGGAGTGTACTCACTCTCCGATCCCTTGGGACAGAGGTTGGGAGAGCTTGTTCTTAACCCTACTACTTAGTTACATCTGTCTCACACAGATTTCGCAATTTGTGCAGAAGAACAATTATACTTTTGCTGGATAGATCAGGTTATATTTTGAATATATAGCTACATGGAATCATTTCATTAATACTTATGATAGAAAGTTGAGCTTTAATAACCACAGCACACACACACAAAAAGAAATAAGAAATAAGAACACAAGCACAAGTAAATGTGTCAGCTTTCTGTTACTGTAACAAATCCTGAGGTAATCAGCTTATAAAGAAAAAAGGTTTATGCCAGCTTACGGTTTTTGAAGGTTTCATTCCAGAATCAGTTAACCTCATTGCTTTTCTGCCTCTGGCTGCACTTCTAGGCAGGAGTGCATGGAAAAGTGAAGCCCCTCACGTCATGGCCAGGGAAGAAAAGAGAAAGAGGAAGGGACTGTATTTCATCATTCTGACTTAAAAAAAAAAAAAACCATGCTTTTAATGACATAGGTGCCACCATTTAAGGCTCCACTCCCACCCCAATAGCACCAGTCTGGGGACTAAGGCTATTTAATTTTTAGCACATAGACTTTGGGGGGAAATTTTAAGATCCAAATGAAAGCAACATGTTTCTGAGAAAATCCTCTTTTTTTTTTTTTTCCGTAAAACTGAAATGCTGGGAACTTCTCTTCTGTTTTGGCTTCTACATACAGAGCAAATTTCTAAGCCAGGGGAAGATCAATCTTTGAAAGAGTGAGTCAGGAGAATGAAGTTTTGATTAACATGAGAAACCTATGTTTTTGCAAAAATAAAATAAAATAAAATAAAATATTTAGCCTGCTGGGTCAAAGGTTTGGAATGGTATCATACCATAGGGATGGTATGATCTTGGAGAACTTAAATAATGCTTATGAGCTTTGGGAACTTCCTGTATGGATACAGAAAGGCCTGCCTGTTGGCCAGCAGCCACAGGGGTGGGCAGACGGACTCACGCCATGGTCCATGTTAGCGTTGGATGACGCATTGACAGCAGTTGATTCATTTGAGGTTGTGTTGCTCCATGTAGAAAGGGATCGCTCACTCTCTCTCTCTCTCTCTCTCTCTCTCTCTCTCTTTTTTTTTCTGGGACTGACAGGGTTATTTTTGTTCCCCTGGAGTTAACCTTTTAGTCCAGAGCAGGAGAAGTCACTTGAGAGAGGATATGAATCCATCAGGGTCAGAGAATCAGTCAGAGGCAGGATGAGATAAGCATGTTTACATTTGCAACTAGGAGAGGGGACCTCTGTCATGTAGTAGAACCCAAAACAATACATCTCCGTTTAATTTATGAGTCCAGCCTTCTCCCCAATAATAAAATATAAAATTACAAGACAGCTTCTTTGGATTAATATCTGTACTGAAAATTGACAAAAAATCCTGAACAAAATATGATCAAATCAAGCCCCCCCAAATAACATAAAATAAAACAACTGAGTGCAGTCGTGTGAGGTGAGTTCAACATTTAAAATCAGCTGATACAATGCATCGTGTCATTTCAATTCATCACATACTTTCTTTTTTATTATTTTCTGAATTAATTTATTTCACAGTAGAATGCATCTTCACGTCATTCCGATTGTAAGTGTAGGTCTAAACAATCCATGACCAAAGTAAAACCCATTCATGGCTGGACAGGACCATGGTGCCCCGATATTTAGTTAGACCTTCTTCTAGATGTTTTCCATGGAGGTGTTTATTGGGTGAAATTGAGATGTGAAGAGTTAGAGGAAAGCAGATTGTCCTCCATCAGGGATCTGAGCCTCATCTACTGTTGAAGGCCTTGATAGAATAAAGACTGAACTCCCCGAGGCGGGCAGGGATTCTAGCCACGGAAGGTCCTTGGACTTGAACCACGAGTTTTTCCCTGAGTCTCCAGTCTGTCACTCAACCTGCTGAGTTTGTATTAACTCCCCAGAATTGCCTGAACCGATTCCTTAAAATAAGTATCTGTATTACACTCTTCTTACCCACCCCCAATAAAAGTGGTTTGATTTCTCTCACTGATGAACACAAAGAGAATGTCTTTAAACGAGCCAAGGCTAGCTATGAAAACCCGAGGGAGCTGGGTGCAGTGGTGCACCTGCCTGTCATCCCAGCGCCTCGGGAGGCTGAGGCAGGAGGATCTTGAGTTCAAAGTCAGCCTCAGCAAAAGCAAGGCGCTAAGCCACTCAAGAGACTCTGTCTCTAAATAAAAATACAAAATAGGGCTGGGGATGGGGCTCAGGGGTCAAGTGCCTCCGACTTCAATCCCTCGTACCAGAACAAAGCAAAACAAAACAAAAACGATGGCATCATCCTCCAAGGGTGGACACAATGAACACTTCTGGAACAGGTTTTCCGTGACTGGGAACAAGGTAACTCTTCTCTCTCACCCATTTTAACCAGCATCACACTGATCCATCCTAGACGGACTCATACAAAAGGAAAAAAATAACCTATGTCACACAAATTGGGAAGATATAAAAAAAAATTCTCTATTTGCAGAGAGCATGGTGATCCAGGTAGGAAAAAAAATGTATCTACAAACATGCAAGAAAAACTGGTTCTGATTTTTTTCTCTCTTTTTAAATTTATTTTGCACGTTGACAAAAGAAATGATAAAAAAAAATCAAACATCAGAGTGGAATAGCAGAAATGCTTCATACATATACACACGCATCTATATTTATAAATATGAATATGAATATAAATATATAAATAAATGTATACACATTATATATATATATATAAATATATATGTATATATATGTATATATATCTCCCAGTGTTTAAATCAAGTGAAAAATTTGTCTTCTCATATTTCTCATTATTGTACTTTATGGTTAAAAAACAACAACAACAACAAAAACACCCAAACTTTTAAAACCCTTTCTTCTAGCTTTTCAAACTGTAGGACACATAATAATGTGTCCCCTGTAGGCAACTACCTGTGTTAATGGCACACTGTAACTCGGTACCTGTGGATCTGCCTTTCCCCATCCTTCCCACCCTTGACCTCCCTGTTTTTCTGGGGACCACACATGCAACTCTCAGAGCTTGTGTGACACCATCTTCTTGTGTCCAGATTGTCTGGACCTTGGGGTTCTCTGCCTGGCTTAGTTCACTGTCCCTAATGAATTCCAGTTCCGTCCTCATTGCCAAAGATGACAGGACTTCATTCTTCTCACGACTAAATATCATCCTTTGTGTGTCTGTCCCGCATTTCCGTTATCCCCTCACTGGTTGACGGACACCTCAGTTGGTCACATCTCTTGGCTCCTGTGAATCCTGTGGCAAGGAGAATGTCCCTCTCTGTGACATACTCATCTCATTTCCTCTGGATAGGTACTCCATAGCGGGATCACTAGACCTTACGGTAGATCTTGTTTGAAATTTTGAGGAAGCTCCATGTCCTTTTCCATAATTGCTGAGCTAATTTTCAGTTGTTTCCACAGAATACAAGATTTCCATTTTTTTCTCCACTTCCTTACCCTATTAGTTGCTTTAGGTCTTTTGATAGTAGCCATTCTTACCCGGGTGAGGTCAGGCCTCACTGTGGTTTTGATTGGCATTTCCCTGATAATTAATTTTATCCAACTTTTTTTCATGTTTTAGCCTTTTTTTTAATGTCTTTCTTTGAAAAGGGGTCTATTTAAATCCATTGTCCATTGCTTAGTTGGGTTATTGGGTGTTTTTTGTTCTTGTTCTTGTTTGCTTTTTTTTCCCCTATTGATTATTTGGAATTTCTTACATATGCTAGATAGCAACCCCTTTTCAGATGTATGTTCACCTTGTCCCATTCTGTAAGTCGTCTCTTTACTGATTATTTCTATCGCTGTGCAGATGATTTTTAGTTTCATACAATTTCCTTTGTCTATTTTTTGCTTTTGCTGTCTTGTTCAAAAAAAAAAAAAAAATCCTTCCCGTTTCCAGTATCCTGATGACTAGAATATATCTGGAAAGACAAAGAATTTAGGACACACAGTACCGCACAGTCCTGAGGAACAAGAAAGACAGAAGATTCACTGTACCTTATTTCATCCTCTAACATAAAGCTGCATTAATAGCCACATGATGCTGTTAGTGAAGGAATAAATAGATAAAGGTGAGAGAGTCAGGAGAGCCCAGAAACACACCCACATAAAACAGCAAATGGTTGTTGGACCAAGGCACACAGGGAATTGGATGGAGGTATTTTTTTTAACAAATGTTGCTAAAACTACTGCATGTTTAAAAATAAATAAGAAACATTGAAATAAATAGATAGATAAATGAATTTTAAAAAAAAGCAGTGACCTTAGACACAGAGCTCACACCTTTTACAGAAACTTAATTCAAAGCGAATCAGAGACAAGATGGCGAAGGAGAAAGTGAGTTCACCCAGCAGTTCCTCAACACCAACCTTGCAAAGTAGGAAGACTGTGTGTCCACCAGGTAAGAGACCAAGGAACTTCACTCAACCATAGCACTGAATGGTTGCAAAAAAAAAAAAAACATCAAAGAGCGACAGAGAGTTGGTCACTTGAACATCAGAAATAACCCCTCAGAGCCACCAGATCCAGCCACCAAGAGAGCTGAGAGAAGCCGGAAAGAAGTGAAAACGGACACAAAGATCAACCTGGGGAAATCTGGGGTCCACAGAGGAAGTCTGATGTCCACGGACCTGGAGTTTATGGGGAAGCAAGAGACCACAGACCCAAAGTGGTCCAAGGGGCAAAACCTTAGGAGGGGGCTGGGGATGTGGCTCAAGTGGTGGAGCACCAGCCTGGCATGCACGAGGCACTGGGTTCCGTCCTCAGCACCACATAAAAATAAAATAAAGATGTTGTGTCCACCGAAAACTGAAAAATAAATAATAATAATAATAATAATAATAATAAACCTTAGGAGGGGAGCGAGCCCAATGTGGCATGATGGGCAGAGCTCTCTGCAAGCACAGAACACACTAGCAGGTGACAAAAAGGTTCCTGGGCACAGAGATCTGTCCCCACGCTGCTCGCATAGCTATTTTTTTTTAACTCTTTTAAAATTTTAACTTGTTTTCCCTATCTTTTTCAAATATCATTTTATTGCATGACTTTTCACTTTTTTAAAAAATATTTTTTTAAGTTGTTGGTGAACCTTTATTTCATTCATTTACTTATATGTGGTGCTGAGATTCGACCCCAGTACCTCACACATGCCAGGCAAGCTCTCTACCACTGAGCCACAACCTCAGCCCAACTTCTATATGTAGTTATATGGTTATAAACGTAGTTATGCATAGTTATCCGGGGTTGAAGGTAGCTGAATGCAGCTGTATGTGGTTAAATCAAGTTTTAAACGTAGTCATACGGGGTTGGATATAGTTGGTTATAGCTGTTTAATAGTTGTTTATAGCTGGGTCATAGGTGCTTATAGCTGATTATAGTTGGTTATAAGTGGGTCATAGGTGGTTATAAGTGGTCATAGCTGGTTATACATGGTCATAGCTGGCCATAGCTGGTTATATGTGGTCACAGGTGGTTATAGCTTAGTTATGGCTGGTTATAGCTGGTTGTGGTTAGGTATAGTTCGTTATGGTTAGTCATAGCTAGTTGTGATTAATTGTACATAGTTATGGTTAGTTGTACATAGTTAGGGTTAGTTTTATATAGTTAGGGTTAGTTGTAGTTAGTTGTGGTTAGTTTTATGGAGTTATGGTTAGTCATCACTAGTCATATTTAGTTATAGCTAGTTATGGTTAGTTATAACTAGTTATGGTTAGTTATTGCTAGCCATAGCAAATTGTGTTCCATATGTGTAATAAGAATAATAATGCATTCCGGTGTCATATATAAATAAAAAATAAATAAACAAAGTGGAATTTGTGAAACTTCAGCAAGAGAAGGTGTATAAAGCCTCAATGAGTTTTGGCTGGGTGACGACTATTTCGATGAATAGAAAAGTCATGATCCCTGAAAGAAACGCTTGATGAGACCTGGTGTTTACTTACTTATGTGCAACATGCTTTTTTTCCACTCGATGTACGACGTGGGCATGTTTTCACATCATCGCGTAGAGAGCTCCATCATGACTTGAGAGACACGTTGTTTCTTGTCTCTCACGAGTGGTACTGCCAAGGGGGTGCCCGTACGTACCTTTGCCCACACGGGAGTTTCTGCAGTCACACTGCCTGAGCAAATCCCAGCAGCTACCTGGCTGTCCCAGGCTCTTGTCCTGTACCTCTTCCTGATTCCACTTTCCCCTTGGGCCACCCCTCCTGTGACCCACTACCTGGGAAGCATGGGTATCCTTTCCACCCATTAGTTCCCTGCGCTATTCGTAACCACCAGGAGCACACTGCACGATCCTGAATGTTTCTAGCCTGGAATGTATTTTCTCCATGGTGCTGTGTCTTACTTTTCCCAGTCGACAGGATGTTTTTAAATTTCCTCCGTGTCCACTTGGGTAGCTCAGCTGCGTTGGTTGATCTGTTGTCCATGATGGTCCATCCATGCTCCGGTGAAAGTGCTCTGGAGAGAGCCAGGTCTCCGGATGTGTGTCCCCTGCTCCCCCCAGCAGAACAGGCTGCTGACTGCATGTCCCACAGGAGGACACACCAGCTCCAGGGTCAGAGGTCACAAGCAAAGAGGAATCTCCATCTGCAGGTGGCCAGTCTCCTTCTCCTAGCACCTGGGCAGGGCCTTCTGCCTCACAGGGTGTAAGGCCAGTGTCCCATCCCACCTCCTGCATGCCCATTCCTAGGCCTAGGCAGTAGCAGGAGCTCTCTTGCAAAGCCCTTGCTATTTGACTCTTGCTCTTTCTGTGTTCAGGTAAATGAGGTTTTGTGTGTAACATCTGGATAGCAGTTTGGATCTGTGCCAGGCCTGCCGTAGGCATGAGTAGAACTTGACTGCATTGGAGGAAAAGGCTTCCAAAAGGTGATGATCTGTCCTAGGTTCCACCTAGTGAGATGATGCCCCTGGACCCCTAGCCCCCAGACCCTGCTGCGGCAGCAATACCATGCTGAGGTCTGGGGACCTGTGAACTGATCCGAGCTCCCTAGACCAGACCCAGGGACTGTCTTGATCACACTTCACTAGAATTCAAACTTTTTAATCCCCGGAGAACAACGTTAAAGCAACTAAAAGGCAAGTCGGAAAAACTGTGAGGAATATTTAAAAGTCACGTATCTGATAAAAAAAAAAAAAAACTTATACCCAAAATATAAAAAAAGAAATATTATAAAACTCAACAGTTAAAAACAATGTGGGGTGGGTGGGTGGGTGGGTGGAGGGAGGTGGTGTTAGGAATGAAATAGAAATATGCTTATTATCACTTGTCATTGGGGGAATGCAAATTAAGACCACAATGAAATAGCACTCCATACCTATTAGAATGGCTGGAATCCAAAAAAAAAAAAAAAAAAAAAAAAAAGTGACATTGCGGATTGTTGGCAGCGGTTCAGAGCCACGGAAATTCTCAAGACGGTTTGACATTTTCTTACAAAGCTAAATTTGCCTTCCCGCACCATCCAATCATCTCACTCGGTAGCATTCACCCAAATGATGTGAAAACTCAGTTATACCAAAAGCAAAAATAAAATCTTGAATGCAGTATTTATAGCAGCTTTATTTCTAATCACCATAAGCTAGACGAAACCAAGATGCCCTTCCATAGGATAGTGAACAGGACAACTGTGGTGACATGCAGGCATATTGGGAAGGGACTAATCTCGAGGTCTATAGACGCTCCCCTCCAAAAATCTAACGGTATTCAAAATACATATGGCGACTTCACTGACGCGGGAGAGAAGAAGGTGCTGGACATAAATGGCATCTAGAGGAGTGAAAACAGAAAGAACTGTGCATGGGCCGGGTACTCCAGGTGACAAGAGCGTTTCCCATGAGGGTACTGGTGGACACTTCTGAAATGGCTCTCCATGTACATGGAATGGAACACTGAAGTAGGCTGATGGTCAATAATTAAGTGAACTAAGGGGCAGCAGGTGTCCCACTATTGGAGGGTCTGGTGACCGAGAAAAGGGGAACGTTTGGTCCAGGTGGTCTAGAACAGAGTCTGAGACATCAGGATGGATTCACATTAACTCAATATAGGTAGAGAAGGAACACACACACACACACACACACAGTGAAAATGATAACATCAGAGATTCCCAGGAGCCAACTAGAGGACATACCAGTAGCCCAAAGTGGCATAATTTGAGCGTTGGAATAAATAATGGAGCATTGTTTTAAAGCCCAAAGTCTAAAATTCATCTTGATACGCCCTTACCTACAGAAATGGTTGCATACAGATATATCTTTGGTGACGAATGGTGAAATCTCCCACGTAGGAGAAGTCTAGATACTTTCTGTCCCTCTCAAGAGGAGGGTGAGTGGCTTCCCTCCCCTTAGGGACAGCCTGAGTAGAGTGACATCCTTCCAAAGACTCCAATAGGGGAAGAGAGAGGAAAGGATGAGTTTAGTGTGGAGGAAACTAACCACACTGCCTCAACCAGGTGGTCACCTTCATGTGGGTAGTGAACCTGACCATCACTAATGACAGGTCTGGGGGTGGTACAGACCCTAAGATAATGTAAAGACGGCACTTTACCTGGGTAGGATTTCTCTGAAAACCGACAACCTCGGACTAACTCTGAGACAATCCGAAGTGAGTTCTGGCCAGATGTCCTCATAATTGCTCAGGTCCTCAGAACTAAAGACAGGTCAGAGAACCTGTCACAGCCAAGAGGAGTCTGATACATGGTCGTTGGTCCTAATATGGTTCCTGGGTAGAAAAGAGACATTTGGCCCCAAAGAGGAAAAGCAGAATACAGTATAGACTTTACATAATAATGTCCCCATATTGGTTCATTAGTCCTGACAAATGGACCATACTCATGTAAGAGAGAAGAAAGATTAATCGGGAAAAAAAAAAATGTAGGAGATCATGTTTTCCGGGGGCACCATTATTAATTTGCTAGACACACTTATGGGGAAGCCTGGGTGTGGGGAATATGGGAATTCTCTGTACCACCTTCACTACTTTACTACAAATGGGAAACTCTTCAAAATGTAAAGCTTATTTTAAAAACAGACGTGGTGGGGCTTATTAATGTACTCCTGTTACTTTCAATTCTTCGCTTACCATTTTCTTGGTTTGTTAAGAGGGAAAATCTCAAACCTGCCTCTGAGGATTGTAATGCGTGTCGATTCCCTAACACGGTGCTTGGCACATAGTAGATGTTAACACAAGTTCTTTTTTTTTCCCTTTTCTCCACCTTCCTTCAGGACAGGTTGTGTGAGATCGTTGGTATTTTAATAAAAATCCGTCTTCCCAATACAAGCATTTAATATGGTGTCACAATTTGAAAGTAGTTTTCAGAAATTGCTAAAAAAAAAAAAAATCACAAATAGCATCAATGACTTCAGGATCAAGTACAAGTCTCTCTTGTTTTCTGAGCACCTTCCCATCGTATAATATAGACCTGTTAATTGTGTGTAGATCAAGTTCCAAACTATCAAATGAGGCCATCAGCATTAATCCTGTGGTCAATTCCTTTATTGGGGGATTGGAGCAGAAAGATTTAGGGACCTATTTAGAGTTGACTAAAGCCAAGAAAGATAACAGGGAATTTACACGGGGACCCAACATTTATACAGACGGCTTCAGCATAAGATAAAGAGGTATAATTTTAAGAATTACACTAGAGAATTCCAGTGTATAGGATCATGGGATATTGTGTTTCAGCAAAGAGAGCAATAACATGGTATAGTTAAATAATAGAATACTTTAATTTGCTAGAAATAATTTTGAACTGCCCAAGGTAATCTGGCCTACAAGTTCATACCAGTGCTGGAATAATTTTATTTTTTAAAAAGATAAAGCACCAGATTTGCATGATGAAAATTCAGAGTTGGAAATTAAAAAAAAGTTGGCTGTTTGTACTCAGCAATTATAATGTGAATTTTTTTTCCTAACATCTGCTTTGAGTAATTGCATATGTATCTTACGCCTGGCTGTCATAAATAACAAAAGAAGTAAAACTACCATAAAGTGACGAACGCATCACATTCAGGAGTAGACAGTTAAGTTTTAGAAACTTCTATAGCAAGTCTCAGTCTCTTCTCAACAAACACGTTAATGTCCTCTTTGTCTCCATTTCTGTCTTATAGGTAAGTGATTTGCACCCTGGGAAAATTTAGGATCCAAGGAGCCGCATTCCAAAGTCTCTGTTGCAAAAGTGCCCAGAGCCTTGCAGTGTGTGGGTGTCAGGTTTAAATGGCTAAATAACCATGATATGGCGCCCCCTACTGGGAAATATGGATCTAGACATCTTCATTTCATTATTAGCTGACCATGCACAGAGGCTAGATAGGGTGACCTGGTTTCCAGGAGAGGAATCTCTTCCCAAAGTCTTGGGCATGTCAGCAGTTGCCCTTCCAAAGAATGCAGAGTCAAATTATTTCTCACATTTACTCTCCTTTATTCTCTCTTCATTTTGAAGCATCCTGGAAATTAAAATGCAGTTTGAACAACCACAACCACCACAACAAAAAATCCTTTTTTTTTTTTTTTAATCTCTTTCTGTTTTTCTCCTACGTAAACATGGACCAAACCACCCAGATTTCTCAAATATTTAGAAACGTGGTCCATTTCTCCTTCTGTACTTTAAAAATTTTTATTCTGGAAGATTTTAATTTCTGGTCGGCGATTCAGATTTATTATTTGCAAAGGAGCGGCGGGCGTGACAAATGTTTTAGAAAATGCAGACCGTGGCAGGTTGAAAATAGGCTGCCATCACCTCCCTCAACCTTGAGACGAAGGAGAATAAATGCATTTATTTACGGGAGGATATTATTTATCTCGGTGTTGGGAGCTCATGTTGTTCACTTGAAAGTGGAGATTAAAAGGGTAGCAAATCATTTCGGGGTTTGGGATGTAAGCCTTTGAGGTCCCTAGATGTACACTTGATCAAGAGTTATAATACCTTTTATAGTAAATACCAGCCTATATTTGCAAAAGAATACAAGGATGATGAACAGAGTTCAGGAATTTCCCAGCCTACCATTTAGATTTAGCCTCTTTATTATTCCAAATAACTGGTTGGATTCATCTCATTTTTTTTTTTTTATGAGGCTGATTATTTCAGTCAAAACGGTTCAATTCTTCCTGGTGTACAAATAAGAAATAGAGTCATTGACTTATTCCGGTTCACAAGGGTAGGGTAAACAATCCAAAAAACAAATGGGCTCCCTGACCCTTTCACCAAGTAGAGAATTAAGCATCCAAATGGGAGAAGTGGTTTGAGAATCCAAGCACAGCCAAGCACAAAATGTGTTTTGATTTTTTTTTAAGTGCAAGGTCTAAATAGTTTTGTTTTTTTTTTTTTTTTTCGTTTTCTCTCTAAATATTTTTTCAGAGTTTTCTTCCTAAAACCTCCTCAATCCCCTGTGGGAACCTACTGAAGGATGTTTTGACATCTGAGTCATTTCCATAACAACAGATTACAGAAACAAGACAAGCCATCAAACAAGTCAGACGCTTTGAATGCAAGAACCCGGTTGCTGCATCACTCTGAAAGGAGCCACGGAACTGTGCTTTGCTTATGGAGGGGAGAAAAGCCCATCTTTTTTTTTTTTTTTTTTTTAATACTGTTGATTACTTCTTTAAGGGAAAACCATTGAGACTTCCAGATATAATCTCACCATGCTAAAAAAAAAAATGGTTTCTTTTGTCTTGATACATTTAAACATTCCTTTCCTACCCCTCTGGCTCCTTGCCATACCCCCTTCTTGTGCTCCCTGCTAACTTGGTCGAATGCAAAGGTGAAATTATCCATCTTGATGTGGCAGTAAGATTGACAGAAAAAGGTAACAACACATCATTCTAACATCTACCATCCCCATTAAAAAAAAAATCACACTTTATTGAGAACAAATGAGTTATGCAAAACGTCTACTAAGACTTCAATACAACCCATCATTAGGGAAGGTGACATCTGGAGTGACTCCACTGGAGAGCTCTTGGGTGTCCACGGTGGCTGAGGCCCTGTGAGCAACCAGGAAAGCAACTTCTGGACTCACCCACTTACCCACGCTGGGACCCGCGTGGGTGGAGGGTGATGGGATAAGACTCAGATTTGGGCCTGGAATTTTCATACTGACTGTATGACTGTGGTGGGTTCTTTGAGCTTTAATGACCTCATTGGTTAAAAAAAAAAAAAAAAAAAAAGGTAAGATTGACTTCCAATGCATCAGGTGCTATGAAGTCAACAATTTATAAAGCTGTGATTGGTAGCTTGTTCCGTGTTCAGGGTGCAGGACCCCAAGGGGGACATTTTCAAGATACCACTGTAACCTCAATGAACATAGACTTGGGTAGGGGTGTGCAGAATCAGGTCTCAGGAGCCAGTGTAAACCAGTTCTGACCCCAGGTTCTTAGAACTAGCAAGATGAGATATTGCATTTAAAAAAAACCCCTACCGTACTAGAGACTCCATCAATAACTCTTATGATGATGACAATTATTAGCCAAATTAAATTCAAATTCAGCAATGGGAGTCGTCCAAGTCTCCCTGATCCAAATACCTTGTTATTGTTTGGTCTTTGGGGTAGAGTGATGAAGAAGCTGATTCAAACAACCCCATTTACACTGGATGAAGTTCTATCCTATTTATTAGCTTGGTTGTGTTTTGCAACTACAATCTTCAGGATAGCGGGATGGCTATTCATAAGGAACTCAGGGTCCGATGTAGGTTGATGATTTATTCTAGTTACCACCAATTCTTTTCTGTCTGGTGTGGGGTCCTCATGATATGGCCTTTCCACACTTGGAATTGCTTAGTGAGCTATAGATTTTTAGCTGCAGAAAGGAAGAGCCGACTCATGTATTATTAAATTCCATCCAGTCTATTAAATAAGCTAAAAGAGAATATTAGGAAATGGTTTGAAAAACACTATTATTTTGGTTTTTATTTTAATTGAAGAGGAATCCAGTGCTAGAGCTGTATATTTTTTTTTAAGTTTTCATGTTCTATAGAAAACATGGGAGAAAGAGTTAATTCCCAAAAAAGAGAACGTCTTTTTATCTTTAATCCTTTTCTTCATGTTAATAGGCCCAATGTGGGTGCTCAGAGAATAGGTTCTGAGTAGGAGATATATGCCAAATACCCACTTTGTACTAAAGGAAAAAAAAATCCTCTCTTGAGGAAATATGGATAAGACATAATCCCAGTGTTCAAAGAGGTCAGGTAAGGGAATAGGGAGGGTATTTAAAACAAAGAGGAAGAGAAGTGTTAGAAGAAATCTAAAAACAGTGCTATGTGATTGGTGACGGGGACTACAAATTATCCTGGGGAATCTGGTTAGGCTTTTCTAAGAGGTGTCTGATGCTGTGTAATTAAAAAGAATTTTCCCAGGCACGATGACACATTCCTGAATCCCAATGACTCAGGAGGCTGAGGCAGGAGGATCTCAAGTTCAAGGCCAGCCTCAGCCAACTTAGAGAGACCCTGTCTCAGAATTTTTACAAAGTTTAAGAAAGGGCTGGGGATATTTTTCAGCGCTAGAGCATCCCTGGGTTGAATTCCCGAGACCCCAAAACAAATAAATAAATAAATAAATGAAATTTAAAAAGATAGAATTTTTAACAGATAGAAATAGAGTAGGAGAGGCTCCTTACAGGTTGAGGGCATGAGAAAAGAAAACTCCTGAATTTTCCACATGAGAATTAGAAACTGCCCAATAAGGGTGAATTCCGACCTCTTTCAGGGTTCAGTCTGGTTCAAGGTGGTCTAGCCTTTGTTCACAGGTTCATCCATGAGTGGCAGAGCAGGACCTTGGTCCCACACAGCAGGAAAGATGTCTGGTAAGGAAAACCGTCTCTCATTTTCCCACTCCCTTTGAGGCTTTGGAAGTTCTTCTTGATACCAGCCCTGTAGCAAGTAGGTCAGGGGATCCAGCTGCCATGGAAATGGAAGCAGGTTCATTGTTCACTTGAGTGAAACTCAAGTTGTGCCAAGTCGGTGGGAAGTCATCAGAAACTCCTTCCCCAATTATCATGATTCTCCCCATGTGCAAAAGCTTCCTACCTCCTCGCCCAGAGCCTGCCCTACGCATGGAGTTTCCAACAGTGTGAAACAGCACGGCATAATTCCATTACTCCTGGAACCATTCTTACACATTTATCCCTGCTGATATTTGTGAACTGGAAAAGGTTAGTTTGAATACAGATGAGGCTATATGATATGAATATAGCTTTTCTTTTCTTTCTTTTTTTTTAAAACTCAATTCTAACCCAAGTCACAAAATTTCCTTTTTAAAGTGTAATTCTCCAACATAGGTTGGGTCTGGTTATCATGTAACTTGGATCCTGTTGCCTGTAAAACACGCATCACGTATTAATGACCTCATGCTTTCCTAAATCCCTGGGTTGTTAGGATAATCTAGTTCAGAGGCGACGTCCACGAACTGTAAAAATATAAAATGCTTCACCAGCATTAGGCTGAATGGAGCCCACAAGTGTTCCTGGGTTTAGAGATGCACTGGAAAGATGGTTATTCGGTATAATGAGACACACCGATGTGATTCTGCAGTCTGTATACGGGGTAAAAATGGGAGTTCATAACCCACTTGAATCAAATGTATGAAATATGATATGTCAAGAGCTTTGTAATGTTTTGAACAACCAATAATAAAAAAGTAAAAAATAATAAGACACATTCCGGATGCGATTTCCATAGGAGGAGAAATATATAAAATTTTTTATCACCTGCATGCATATGATTTCAGAGTTTACCTCCATAAATAAAAAGTTTATGGCTTCCTCAGGTTGCTACAGCTAATTAGGTACAGAGCTCCAACTCTTCCTCTTACCATAAAAATCTTACCTGATTGATGGTGCCCAACACAGCATTCCAGCTCCACTGTACCAGGTACCGGAGCCCCAGATTAATGAGTTAATCCTGAAAATGGCCATCGTGGCGCGCTTGACCATATGTGAGACTTTGGGATATCAAAACGCATTTCAAACACGGGTTGCTGGATTCGTCTTGCAATTAACATAACCCATTCTGTTCGCAGTTCAGAGCATTTCATTTTCCCTTGGAGTGTTTTTATACAAGTTTATAGAGCTTTATAAAACTTCCATGTCTGAGAAGGCAGTACCTTTAAGGAACAATGTTATTACAGAATAAAGTGCCGTTGTCTATATTTGATTCGATATTGCCAAGACACCAACTTGAAACTCAGCGTCACATGAATCTTGTTATTTTTATTATTCACAGGGAAACTTTGTATTGTGTGTGTGTGTGTGTTGTGCAAATGTATTTTTAAAATACAAATAGAAAAATTCCCATTGGAACTCTCCATTCGTGTGATTATTTTTTTCAATTTCAACTGACTGTTTATGTTAGGGTCTGGTACTATCCAAAGATTTAAAAAAAAACAATTTCCCTTTGAAAGTGAATAAACTAGATGGAAAGATTGAAAAAAAAAATTTCCTGAATGAAAATGAATATGAAATCTATACTCTCATTAAATAATCTAGTTTGGTTGAAAATAATCTCATATGAAAGTATTGTCATGATTTTATAAGATAGTGTCATTTTACAAAGCTTATGAAAAATACACAAAGGATAAACTACAAATAAATAAATGGGTATGAGTTTGTCTTTATATATAACACAGAAGTATCAAAGAACAAAAATAATGTCTGGAAAATTGTTTGTGTGGTTCAATCAAATAAATAACATGCACAATTTTAAAAATCATAATAATTCTAAAACTATTTTCCTGGAAGAAATACTCATAAATTAATAACATAAATATTTGTGAAGTGGAGCTTAAGCCAAAGTTACACTTAATGCAAGAATTTTCAACGTTGCCTGTGATCCCAAAGTTGACCAATTTTTTTCATGGACTTTTCTGTTTCTCAATGACCCCTACAAATACCTCACAGATTCTGAATACAGTGCTTAAGTATTAGAAGCAATATGTCCAACTTTGTGGTTTGCATTTTCACTTTTTCAGAGATAGGTTTAATGAATCATTCTTAATTGGATGAACTCTGATATATCTGTCTCATCATGATTATGCTTTTGGAGCCCTGTTTAAGAGACTTTTCCTACAATACTCACTGTTTTTGTTCAGAATGGTGCTATCCCCCTGGGACAGTGGCACATATCCATAATCCCAGTGGCCAGAGAGGCTGAGGCAGGAGGATCACTAGTTCAAAGCCAGCCTCAGCAAAAGCAGGGTGCTAAGCTGCTTAGGGAGAACCTGTCTCTAAATAAAATACAAAATAGGGCTGGGGATGGGGCTCAGTGGTCAAGTGTTCCTGAGTTCAATCCTGGGTACCAAAAAATAAAAAAAGAAACAAAGAAAAAAAAGAAAAAAAGAGAATGGGGTTATCCCCGGCACATAAAGAACATGAGCAATGGCTAGTGCAAATTGGTGTAAGGGCTAATTGTCAAATACACACTGGATTTTGAAAATTTAGTAACAAATAAGGATTTAAACTATCTCAGAAAAGTTCTATATTCATTAAAGATAAAGATAATATTGGCCTCTCCTCAGTCTATCCCCAAAGGACTTAAAAACAGCATACAACAGGGACACAGCCACATCAATGTTCATAGCAGCACAATTCACAACAGCTAAACTGTGGAGCCAACCTAGATGCCCTTCAGTAGATGAATGGATAAAAAAAAAATGAGGCATATATACACAATGGAATATTACTCAGCAATAAAAGAGAATCAAATCATGGCATTTTCAGGCAAACGGATGCAGTTAGAGAAGATAATGCTAAGTGAAGTTAGCCAATCCCCCCAAAAAACAAATGCCGAATGTTTTCTCTGATATAAGGAGGCTGATTCATAGTGGGGTAGGGAGCGGGAGCATGGGAGGAATAGATGAACTCTAGATAGGGCAGAGGGGTGGGAGGGGCATGCTGTCATATATAAATTTAAAAATAATAATAATAATATTGGACCCAAGGTGGCTGAGCAGAGGCTCATCTGTCACAGAGAAGAACTAGATCAACAAAGGGAGGACTCTATTTCAAGCAGAGTTGGCTAATGGAGAGCCCTGGAAGTCATCAAGGACATAAAGGCACCCAAACACAGAAAGTGGCACAGAGACTCAGAAAGGCAACCTAAAGAAAAGAATGAAAGCAAATTGCAATTTCAACTTAAGATCCATGGATGAGAGGGGACTATTGCTAGGAAAGGTCATTGGCCAAGGACCAGCCACCTCCTTTATAAAAATGGACTGACAGTCCTAACCACAGAATTCTGTGCTCTCCCTAAGCTTCAGACCCAGCTTGGAAGGCTGGCTGGGGTCTGAGTAAGCGCTTTCTTCCAAAGAAGGAACTCAGGTGTCCCTGCCTCCCAACACTGAGAGCTCAAGGTGCAGCGTGGAGAACAACCCACTCAGCATTGGGCAGGAGCCAGGAGCTGCTGCTGCCAGAAATCCCACCACATGGCAAGGTGTGGGTTCAATCCTGAGCACCCAGGAAGGAAGAAAGAGACATCCTGATTGAAATGAATCTATGACATGGCAGAAAAACAAGACAGAATAAGGATGCTAAGGAAACTCAGCAAGATGCAAGAGAAGACAAATAGACAATACAATGAGATGAGGGAAAAAATGTATGACATGAATAAAAAATTCAAAGAAGACACAGTAATCATATAAATGAATCCATTAAAAGCTGCATATCCCTCTGGAGATGACCCATATTCTTCCTTGAGCAGGTATTTCTAGCGTTACCTCTCAAAGCTTCTCACATTCAAGATGGTTGGTATTGTCCCTTATATATGTATTTCTTTATCCCCAAAGAGGTCTCTCTGTCTTGAGATACCCCAAATTCTCCCTTGGTTGTGTATCTGCTTTCCTAAGTAAGTATGTCTCTGTCTCTGAAAAAAAAAAAAAAAAAAAACAACTAATCAACTAGAAATTTTGGAGCTAAAAAATTCAACAAGATTAAACTTGCATTCAAGAGCTTCCAAAGCAGACTAAAACAAGCAGAAGAATTTTGGAATTTGAAGACAAGTCTTTTGGGAAAAGTGCAGTGAAACAAAAAAATTAAAAAAAAATAAATTCCATGAAACATATCTATAAGACATATGAGACATATAGAACACCAGTAAGTGAACAATTCATCACATTATTGGAATTTTAGGAGAACAAAAAGGGATAGACATAGGAACCCTGTCTAGCAGGGTAAAGTTGAAAACTTCCTGCAAAGAATTGTGGGAATTCAGACCTAAGAAGCTCAAATGACTCATACCAGACTTAACCGAAAGACTTTCTCTAAGATATATATATATATAATATGTCAGATATACAAGAAAATGATTTCTTAAAACCTGTAGAAGGAAGCATCAAGTCACATATCAAGGAATCCTGTTTAGACTAACAGCATATTTCTCTGGAAAAACTTTAAAAATTAGAAGAAATTTTTAAATAATATATTTAAAGTACTAACAACAAACAAACAAAAACCACTGCCAATCAAAAATACTATATCTAGGGGGAAAAAAAAACATACTCTTCAGAACTGAAAGCAAAAATGAAATATTTCCATGATAAGGAAAAAAATGAGGGAATTCTATACCACCATCAGATCAACCCTCCATGAAATGTTTAGGAGAGTTCTACGCTAGAAACAAAAGAATGACAGCCTCCGTCATGAGAAAACACGAATGAACAAAACTCAAGAGCAGAGCTGATATATACAGAAAACAAAGAGAACCAAACTTTACCATGATAGGAAACCACAAAACCGCAAGATAAATAGGAGAGGGCGAAATCAACAAAGAACATACAAAACAAGCGGAAAGGAACTCACCAAAGGAGAAAAAAAAATAATGTACCTATCTATACTAACCATGAATGTAAACGGATTAAAATCACCAATCAAAAGACATAGACTGGCTGAATGGGCAACAAGAGCTAACTTTGCGCTGTCTACAAGAAACACACTTCACTGGTGAAGGTACAAACGGACCGAAAGAAAAGGATTGGGAAGTCCCATACAAGTAAGCCAAAACCAAGCAGGGTGACCTATACTTACGCCAGATAAAAGAGATTGGAAATGAAAAACTGTAACCACAGACCAATAGGGTAAATTGATGGGAGAATCAGATCCACAAGAATTTAAATCCATTGTAAATATATATTCATACAAACATGGACTACTCGAATACACAAAGAAAATATCATGAGACCTAAAGGGAAAGGTAGACTTCAGTACAATAAAAGGGACTTCAATGTACATTTTCATCAATGGAGTGATCATACGGTTCAAAATCAATACACACATTTAAGTTCAACCATACTATAGAGCCAATGGACCTATGAGACATTTGAAGACTATTTCAGGGCCTCGGGATGTAGCCCAGAGATACAGCACTTACCTAGCACGTTCTAGGATCTAGGTTCAATCTCAAGCACTACAAACAAAGAAAAAAAATAAAAATCAACTTTTCATCCAAAATCCACAGAATATGGATTCTCCTCTTCGGCATATGGGGAAAACTGAAATCAGACTGCCACAGAGTAAAACTAAAAATCAACAAAACAACAAAGGAAGGTATAGAAATTCATGGAACTGGAATGCTATGCTTCTAAATGAGCAATACATAATAGAAAGAGTAAAAGGGTAACTAAAAACATCTTGAGATACATAATATAGACAACACAATAGGGCCTGGGGGTCTAGCTCAGTGTTTAGAGTGTCTGCCTAACTTGCATGAGGCCCTGGGTTCAATCCCCAGTACCAAGGGAAAAAAAAGTTCAACACAGCATGTCAAAATTCGTGGGACAAAGCAAAAGCAACATTAAAAAGGAATTTTATAACAATGAATGCATACATCAAAAGAGAAATTTTAAATAAACCATCTAACAGTGCAGGCCAAAGACATAGAAAAGCAGAATAAACCAATCTATAACTAGTAGAAGGAAAGAAAAAAACAAAGAGGAGAGTTGAAAAAAAATAAAATTGAAACAAAAAAAATAAAATAAAATATCAATGGAACAAAGTGTTGGATTTTTTGAGAAGATAAGCAAAATTGACGAAACTGTGTGTGTGTGTGTGTGTGTGTGTGTGTGTGTGTGTATGTGAGTGTGTGTGGTGCTGGGGATTGAACTCAGGGCCTTGTGCATGCTAGGCAAGCACTCTACCAAGTGAGCTAGATCCCCAGCCCTAAAATTGATGGAAACTTTAACTAGAATATTAAAAAATAAAGGAGTGGAGGACCAATAAATAAAATCAAAGAAAAAAATCTAATCAAATAATACAACAAACCACAAGGGATCAGAAGAAACTATTATATTAACAAGTCAGAAACTTGAAAAAAAGTATGAATTCCTAGACAGACACAACCCACGATGATTGAAACAAGAGTACATAGAAAATCTAAATGAACCAATAATAAGTGAATAGATGGAGCAGTAATTAAAATCTCAGATCAAAAAAAAATTTAAGAGTGTGGGAGCAGGTGCCTTTACATCTGAATTTTAAGTGGCATTTTAAAAATGATTGATTCCAGTTATTCTTAAAATATTCCAAGAACATGGAAAAGGAAGGTACTCTGCCAAACTCTTTTTATGAGTTCAGTATTACTCTGATGTCTAAACCAGACAAAGGTAATAATAGTAAATAAAGGAAACTAGAGACTTATATTCCTGATGAGCAGATGTGGAAATTATCAACAAAATATTAGCAAATGGAATCTAGCAACCCCTCAAAAAGATCATTCACCATCATGAAGTGGGGTTCATCCTACAGAGGCAGGGACAGATTGACATTTACAAAGCAATAAACATAATAAATCAGATCAACAGGATGAAGAATAAAAACCACATGACATCTCAGTAGCTATTGGGAAAAATTTTTAAAACTCCAGTAAGATTCAATGTTCCTTTTTTGATAAAAAAAAAACTTTTAATAAATTAGGTATAGGAGGAACATACCTCAAAATGCTAAAAAGCTGTCTATGCAAAACATGCAGTCAATATCATACCAAGCAGAGAAAAGCTGAAAGAATTTCCTGAGATCTTTCACCACTAGAAGTCTTAGCAAGAGAAAGAAATGAAGCACATCGAATTTGAATAAAAAGAAATTCAAATTATCCACGTGTGTATGTGGATGATGTGATTTAATACGTGGAAAAACCTGAATGCTCCATGAAAACTTGTTAGAACAGATAAACAAATTCTATAGAACAGCAGGGTACCAAAGCAACGTAAAAATACAACAGCGATTTTATACACCAATAATGAACTTATTGAAAGAGAAACCAAGAATGCAGTACCATTTATAACAGCTAAAAATAAAATAAAATAAGTATAAGTAGAACTCAAGAGGTGAAAATTACAAAACAAAAAAAAAAAAGAAAAAAGAAAAAACATCCCATGTTCATGGATTGGAAGAATTCCATATTGTTAAAATGTCCATTACTGCCTGAAGTGACCTGGAGAGTCAAAGCTCTTCCTATCAAACTACCAATGGTACTCTAAACAGAAATAGAAAAAGAATTCTAAAATTCATATGGAATTTGAAAAGTCCCAGAATAGCCAATGTGATTTCAAAGGTGTCCGGGGGTGGGGACAGAAACCTGGAGGGATCACAATATCTGCTTTCAAACATACTCTAAAGCTCTGTAGTCAAAACAATATGGTAGTGGGGAAAAAAGAAAAAGAAGAAAGAAAGAAAGAAAGAAAGAAAGAAAGAAAGAAAGAAAGAAAGAAAGAAAGAAAGAAAGAAAGAAAGAAAGAAAGAAAAACAAATTTTTAGAAATCTGACATATATAACAGTGGATCAATAGAGAGCAACCAGTATTTAATCCATATAAACACAGTCAACTGATATTTGACAAAATCTCCAGGAACATACATTGGGGCATGAATAGTTGGGTTATTAAAAGGTGCTGGATGAGGTTAGATTCCTACCTCTCACCGCACCCAAAAAAGAAAAAAAGTTCAAGATAGATCAAAAGACCTCAAAGTAAGATCTGAAACTATAAACTGAGTACCAGGAAACCTAAGAGAAGCACTTCGAAATGTTAGTGTAGGCAGAGATGTTTGGACAGGGCCCCCAGGCAATGAAAGTATAACAAGACAACAGAGATTATGACCCACTAAGAACCTTCTGCCCAGGAGAGACCCTGTCACCAGAGTTAAGAGACAGCCCACCCCATCAGAGAACCATTCCTCCCATAAGGGAGTGATGTCCAGAATACATAAAGAACCCCAAAAACTTAATACCCAAAGCAAATGATAATACCATTTAAAAATGGGCTTTAACATCTTGAATAGTTCTGTCACCTGTGGAGATGTACAAATGGCTGTGACGTATATGAAAACAGGCTCAAAGTCACCATCCCTCAGAGAAACGCAAATCAACCCTACTCTGAGATACCACCCCGCTCTAGTTAGAATGGCTATTATCAAAAAGACAAAAGTAACAAATCAAATAAGGATGCAGAGAAAAAGGAGCCCTTACACTTTATTGGTGGTAATGTAAACTAGCACAACCATAGTAGAGAACCAGTTGGAATTTTCCTTGACAAACCAAGAATAGTACTATCAATATGGTCTAGCAATCCCAATCCTGGTTATACAAAAGGGGAATGAGATTCTTTTATCAAAGGATTTATACTTCATTTGTACTGCATGACCCTGTTTATTGCAGCACAAGAGCCCAGGTACAGTATCACCCAGAGTGGCCATCAACAGATGAAAGGATAAGGAAAATGTGGTATATATGCACAATGGAATATTATTTAGCCATAAAAAAGGAATGAAATCCTATCATTTGCAGCAATCTAGATGGGACTGAAGATCCTTGTATTAAGTAAAATAAGCCAGAAGCAAAAAGATAAATACCACATGTTCTCACTCACTTGGGGAAAATAAAAGTTTGTGCATAGAAGAACAGTGAAAAGGGGGCTCACTAGAAGGATGGGCAGAAAGATGTTAGATAAGAAGGGTAGACAGAACACCAATTAGATGGGAAGAATTAATGTTAATTTTCTATTGCATAGTATTATAACTGTGGGGGTAGAATAATCTGTGACCAATTTTAAAATAACCAGAAGAGTATGAAAGTCCCCAACACATAATTAATGTTTGAGAAGACAGAAGTACTTATTGCCCAATTCAGTCATTACCTGCTGTATACATACATCAAATTCTCATTTCATACCCCATAAAGATGTGCATATATTATGTCTCAGTGAAAACATGTAATAGAAAAATAATATTTTATGTTGGGTTAAATGAAATACATGATTAAAATAGCATAAATATTTTTTATGATGCTACTCTAAATATTTAACCTTTGTATGCATCTTGCATTCATGGCTTGCATTGAAATTTCTTTTGGGAGAAATAAATAGATTTTAAAAAGCTGGTTCACTTTTGGTTTAACATCTGGGTCTATAATACATTTAGATTTTATTTCTATATAGACTTTGAGATAGGTTTCAAGATTGATCTGTATCCACAGATAAATCCAAGTGCCCCAGTACCATTTATTACCAAGTCCACAAATTTCCCCAGTGAATTGCAGTTAAAGGTCCATATGAGATGGTTCATGCCTGTGACTGCAGCTGCTCTGGAGGCTGAGACAGGAGGATGGTGAGTTCAAAGCCAGACTCAGCAATGGCGAGGTGCTAAGCAACTCAGTGAGACCCTGTCTCTAAATAAAATACAAAACGGGGCTGGGAATGGGGCTCAGTGGTCGAGTGCTCCTGAGTTTAATCCCCAGTACATTCCTCCCCCCAAAAAATTCAATATTAAATAAGCAATTGAAGTAGCATACATGTATGTCTACTTGCCTACATTTTCCCCCTCTGTCCCTGTTCTAATAAGCAATTCCAGATTATTGTGGCTCACTAGTAACTTTTATTTACTTATTTTTTAAACCAGGGCTTGAACCCATGGGGCGCGTAACCACTAAACCACATCCCCAGCCCTCTTTTATTGTTTCATTTTTTAAATAAGGTCTCACTGAGTTAATCAGGGCCACGCTGAGTTGCTGAGGCTGGCTTTGAACTGGCCACCCTCCTGCCTCAGCCTCCCCAGCTACTCGTGTTATAGGTGGGCAACCATGCCGGCCTCAAGAGTAACTCTTACATCAGGTAGATGGTGGCCTCCCCAGTCTCATTCTTCTTCAAAACTGTCTCGACTGTAAAATATCATTTGCACTTCTACATGACCCACAGATTTGTGCTGTTAATACGCACGGAAAAACGCTGCTGGGATTTTGATTAGGATTACATCTCAGATCAAGTTTCTCATGGCATCTGGAATAATACTGTCTCTTTCTAAAACCTGCAGTTGGGTAGATTAATTTCGGTCTGTAGTAGTTTGCATTTTCCAATGCGGACATCTTTCCCATTTTTTTTAAAAAAAAAATTTTAGATTTGTTCTTTGGCATTTGATGCTTTGAGTGGTTTCATGGTTGGAGTTTCAAATGGAAATTTTCCCAGTTATTTCTATTTCCGGATAATAGTTTAATAGTTCATTCTTCACTTGTTAACTGAGTAGTGGTCAGCAAAATGGCAGAATCCCAATGCATTCATTCTTAATAACTTATACGGTGTTTAGAAAGTCTGGATTTTCTATAAATATAATGTCATCCCTGCAAAGGGCTGTTTGGCTTCAGTTACAGAATCTTTGTTGGCACCTGGGGATATATCATGTTGAACAGAAGATACTGAAGGTCATCTTTATGTAGTCTCTGACTTCAGGGGGCAATTAATCATCTTTCTCTGATGTGCAATGATAAATATAGCCTTATTATACCTACCTGCTGCTTGCCAGAGAAAGATCACCCCGGACTTAACTTTGTGCTCAGAGCTTTGCTTTCAAATAGTCACTGAACTGCATCTACTAAAAAATTAATCTGTGGGGATCCTTGCAGATTCGCACAAGGACGCTTTCTTTTGTTCTGCCTGGTTCGGTGAATTACACTGTTAGAATATTTTTAAATCCATTTTTCATTATTATTATTATTTTTTTTAATTGAATTCCTCCTAGGTCCATAATAGGACTCTATTATGTCCTGAGTTTAGGTGGGGAAACCAAACTACTGCCAATTGGTTCTTTGATTGATCCTGTCTCTTCTATCCTGGGCGACTGATTTTGCCTTTGTGTTGTGGTAATGGGGATAGCTGGAGACAGAGCTCCTCCATATCTGTCCGGTCAAGTCTATATTAATTTTGATGGATAATTATTTAAAGAGTAGATTGGCCTTTTTTTTTTTCCTGTCAGCTGACAACCTGATTGCAATCTTGTAAGACCCCAAGCAAAGAATTGCACCATGTCAGCTATAGGTTTCTGAACAACAGGGGCTACACCCTTACAAGTCTGTGCTATTTGAAGCCACTTGTAATATAGTAATTTGTTACCAACAATAAGAAAGTCACAAATTTGTTTATTTTATTTAGTGGTCCTTGCTAAAGGAAGTACTCCTTCCGGATTCAGCTCCCCGGTGCTTGAAAAAAATATATATATATTTTCCAATGTGAGTGATTTGTTGAGCTGCTGGTATTTACCATGGAGCAAAGCTCTCTTACTGCTGAATTGTGACTCAGAGAAAGCAGAAAGCCGTCACTCCCTCATTAGCGATCCAACAAATGTCCTACTTTGAAACTCGACTTCAGGAGATGGAAAATCCTGCCCAACGCTTAGCATATTTCAAACCAAATTTTTATTTCGATATCAGTGTAAAGAGTAGTACATGAATAAATAGTGGGAAAAAAATTTGGCTGTAGAAATGTATGGACCCATTAATAAATAAATAATCCTTTAGGTAAATAAGGAGATTTTTAATAAATACAAACCTGATAATTAGCTGATGCTCTAAACTGACCCCCCAAGCTGGGGACATCTACCAGCTGAATGGGTTGAAGTCAAACATGTATGATTTTGTGTGTAAATTGCAAGTCCAGAGTGGAAATCCTTGCATATGTGAATAAATGTACAACTATCCTATGTGAACAGTTTGGGGATATGTATTTAAGAGCAATAAAATAGGGTTTCTAAGGTTGACCAAAACGATATAAATACCAGTACCTTTGCAAAACTTGAGCCTCTCGGATGCTGACCGTTAACACCACATCGAAATAAGGTAGATACTAAGTAGTAGTAAAGGTCTTTGCCACAATATATTGCCCTGTCAAGAAAATTTCGACTGCTTGTAGGGAAATGACATAAAATCTTTGGCCAATTGATTTCTTTAAAGTTGTACATCAATGAATAGTTGTCATGACTATATTAAAAAGAACTATGCCTATTCTACGTTATTTACTGCACTAACTTGGATAGATTTTTTTTTTCTTTCATTGTTGGCATGCTAAAAATGACATGCCATCCTAGGATTTAAATGGAAGGGGTGAAATAGTAACTTTTATTAAAAGGAATTATTTGGTGTAAGGGACTCATAAACTGACCTGGATCAGAAAAGTGATCCATGTGCACCTTGCGTCTGTTGAAATCTCACTGCCTTAGCAAGCAGTGGCTAGTGTTGGGGAATCTAAAATGGGTAGGAGTACACACCGTTCTTGTCCTGGAAGAGATTTCAGTGTGGGTTTGGTGATGGACATCAATTTATCACAAATGGCAATGATAGGTGACGGAAATGTGGTGAAGGAGAAGCTCAGGGTGGAATGAGAACTCGCAAGAAGTCAGCATGGACTGCGATGGTTTGGAGGTGAGGTGTCCCCCAAAAGCTCACATGTGAGACAATGCAAGAAGGTTCCGAGGAGAAATGATTGGGTCATGAAGGCCTTGACCTAATCAGGGAATCAATCCTCTTGATGGGATTAACTGGGTGGCAGCTGAAGTGGGTGGGTGTGGCTGGAGGAAGTGGGTCATTGGGGATGTGGCTTTGGGGTCTGTATTTTGTATCTGGAGAGTGGAACCTCTCCACTCCCTGATCATCATGTGAGCTGCTTCCATCCACCCCACTCTGGACCACAATGCTCCGACTCACCTGGAGCCCCGAGAAGTGGAGCCAGCCTTCTACAGACCGAGAACTCTGCCACCAAATGACACTGTCTGCCATCTTGGTTTGTAGCCCCTAGATAAACTTTTCCTCCCCTAAAATTATTCTGGTTGGATCTTTTAATCACAGCAGGAGGAAAAAAAATATATAAAAACTGACTATAACCAAGACTGAGTCCAAGAGTTCAAGAAAGTCTTTCCCAAAGGAACCAAAGTTCAAGTTGGAATTTACAAGATGGAAAGTATTATCCTGGTGGAAGAGGTGTGGTCCAACCGTGTGAGACAGATAGAGGAGCATGCTAATATCTTGGTGGCCTTGGTATGGGATGGCGTTAATGCCCTCAGAGAACTCAGGAGCGCCACAAGCAGACACCAGGTCTTGAAATCCTGCTAAGGACCATGTGGGCTCCCCAGGCCAGTGATACTCAAAGTATGGCAACCGAAATGTCCATAACCAACATACAGTGAATTAAGTTCAGTCATCAGGAGGAAAGTCTTAGAAACTTTTATAACAACTGGACACACTGATTTTTTTTTTATCTACCAAATTTAAAGACAAAATTATTAGAATTTCTATTTTTGTCTATTGTTTTCTTTTTATGTCATTTTCTCTAGGAATTAAATGGGGGTGTTTACAAAGTGATCGGTCCACATGGATGAATTCTTTTTAAAATGGCTCTATATTGAAAGTCGTTTGACGGACATTTCTCTCTGATCATGACCATCTCTAGGTGAGGTTCACACTTGCACAGTGAGCTGGTTATATGAACTGTAAATGGATAATGATGGACGGAAGTGGGAATCCTTCTCTCTGAACTTTTATAATTTGTGAGGAAACATTGTTCCGATGATTTTATAATGATGATAAGAACACTTGTTCCTCTTTGTAAAACGCAAATGCATTTCTGATCCTCACCCAAACCTTGGAAGGTTGTCAGGCTACGTATTTGATGTAAGGCCACTCGGCCAGCAAAGCACAGTGTCTGCCATCTTGGATTGTGGACAACTAAACTGAGGCACCTATAGGGAAGACCCATGCGGTCTGCTTATATGGACATGGTTATTTTTAATTCCCATACCTCGGAACGATTCACCAGCTACTAACAAGCTGAAAAATTACGAGACTTAAGATATATCTGTCCTAACTATCTCTTTCCTATTTCTAGTCTTTCACTTTGAGAGTACTAAGGATTTCAAAAGGGCTATGGGACCTCACAGAAGAAAATACAGAGGCATAGAACTAAAGAATCAGCACCCAGATAATTGTGAATTGACAGTGTCAATTTGTCCTCTACTCTCTCTCTCTCTGGAAGATAAAAATCCTGCTGTCTTTGATTTATAGACAAAAGCCAGGCCCTTGATCTGCAACCCAAGAGATCTAATTGTTAACTCTTTTTAATAGAAGGCTCCAATTATATCTTATGTCTCCAAGGGAGTGAAATTGGGGAACTTTCATTCTTCATCTGGGTAGCTCCTCTGATACAAATCCTGGACACATGGCTTGATCAGCAACCACAGAAATATATTTTGTTCCGGGGCATTCCCTACCAGGCTCGAACTTCCTCCCGTGGTTAGTGCTTTCTATCTTCCTGACCTCTTGTTCAGGAGAAGGAAAGAAAACCAGTCAATAAAGGAACGTAGAAAAAATGACGAGCCATGGGGTAGGAGGAAGCGAGTACAAGGCCATTCCCGAGAGTGGAAATCCATTTCACCAGTATTTAGCATGCATGAATACCGGCAGACCTCAAGATGAAGCTCAGTGCTTCTTTCAATTAGAAAAATTGCAAGAACCACACAACAGAGAGGCCATCTTGCTGTCAAGAAGAGGACATCCTGCAGAGTCTGATAGGGATGGCGTCCGCCATTACAGCTAGGACTTGTCAGCCGTGCGGTGTGAGAGCATCCTTGAGCGCCAAGAGCTCCCTCGTGTAGCTGAGTTCCCTGCAGAGGTGGGAAGACATTTTCTTTTCCCATTCTGAACTCCATGTTTTCCTCTGGGACTGACAGTCTGGGCTCTGGTCCATCATGGTGGAACTTCCTTAGCCACTCATGGAGATGTCCATCTGGCTGGGTCAGAGAGACCCTAAACCAAAGCAGACCAAAATAGAATCAGAGGGCCTACAAGGTGCTGGGAAATCCACTTTGCTTTCTCGATTCCTTTCTGCAAGCGAGAATATACTCGTTTCCACCCTAAGAAATTGCCAACACACCACCATTTTGTGCTCATGAAAATCTCCTGTCAGCACTGTAGCAAGTGGGCTTGGGACAGAGAGTATTTTAAGTGGGAAGCTAAGTGAGTGGTAAGGATTCCAAAAATACTCGGTGGGAACTCTGCAATGGGTAGGGTGTCCTTCAAGAGGGGGAGGGAGGCCTCGCTGACCTGCGCTGGAGCTAAGGTTGGCCCAGGTCCATGCAGCCACTGGCAGAGGCCCGCCAGAGCTCAGGCCCAGCCCAGATCCACCTCACTGACCTGCGGGAGAGCCAGGATCCAGGGTAAGCTAGGGTCCGCCCCACCACCACCCCCTGGGAGGCCAGGTCTAATCCACTTCCATGTTGAGACACTGCAGCCATCTCCATAGCCCTCCCCATGCATTAGCCTCTATCTTGGGACGACAGACAGGGCCTAGAAGCAGATGCATCTTGGAGCAGGCATCCCATAGCCAGTGTAAGGCCCACCCGTTCAGCCCCGTCTCTGAAAGTCATCGCATCCGTCTTGGAGGAAAAGACATCAACACAGGGTGCTGGGAAAACTGGAAATCCATCTGCAGCAAAATGAAATTGAACCCTCTCTCTCTCACCCTGCACAAAACTCAATTCAAAGTGGATCAAGGACTTAGGAATAAAAGCAGAGATCCTGCCTCTAATAGAAGAAAAAAATAGGCCCTCATCTTTATCATGTGGGATTAGGCCCCAACTTCCTTAATAAGACTCCTATAGCACAAGAATCAAAACCAAGGATCCATAAATGGGATGGAATCAAACTGAAAAGCTTCTTCTCAGAAAAAAAAAAAACAGTGAGGTGAATAGAGAGCCTACAATTTGGGAGCAAATCTTTACCCCTCACACATCAGATACAGAACTAATCTTTAGGATATATAAAGAACTCAAAAATCTTAACATTAAAAAAAAAACCAAATAACCCAATCAATAAATGGGCCAAGGACCTGAACTGACACTTCTCAGAAGATGATATACAATCAATCAACAAGTACATGAAAAATGTTCATCATTGATAGCAATTAGAGAAATGCAAATCAAAACTACTCTAAGATTTCATTTCATTCCAATCAGAATGGCAGCTATTATGCATACAAACAACAATAAGTGTTGGTGAGGATGTGGGGGGAAAGGCACACTCATACATTGCTGGTGGGACTGCAAATTGGTGCAGTCAATATGGAAAGCAATATGGAGATTCCTGGGAAAACTGGGAATGGAACCACCATTTGACCCAGCTATCCCTCTCCTCGGTCTATACCCAAAGGACTTAGAAACAGCACACTACAGGGACACAGCCACATCAATGTTTATAGCAGCACAATTCACAATAGCTAAACTGTGGAACCAACCTAGATGCCCTTCAGTAAATGAATGGATAAAGAAAATGTGGTATATACACAATGGAATATTACTCAGCAATAAAAGAGAATAAATGGCATTTGCAGGTAAATGGGTAGAGCTGGAGAATATCATTCTAAGTGAAGTTAGCCAATCCCCAAAAAATCAAGTGCCAAATGTTTTGTCTGATTTAAGGCTGCTGATTCATAATGGGGTTGTGGGGGGGTATGGGGGGATAGATGAACTCTAGATAGGGCAAAGGGGAGGGAAGGGGAATGGGGGGAGGGAAGATGATGGGAAGAGATGGATGTCATTATCCCTAAGTACATGTATGAAGACACAAATTGGTGTGAATATACTGTGTGTACAACCAGAGATATGAAAAACTGTGCTCTATGTGTATAATATCAATTGTAATGCATTCTGCTGTCATATATTACGAATTAAAGTTCTGTTGTATTTTCAGAGTGCTTGCCTCGGTCTTTGCTAACCTTTGCAACCCCTTCTCAGGTCACCATGAAGATTTATGCAGTCAGGCAAAAGTGTAGATCGTGAGCACCGCTCAGAGCAAGTGCTAATGACCATTTGCTTGAAAACATTTATACTGAAGCGGTACAGTAGCCATCTAGAGCAACAGGACTCCACACAGCATGCTGGTCAGATGCACAAAACACTAGTCAGTCGTCCAAGTTTTAAATACCATCTTCATCATGTGCAGACGCTACATGAACTTGGGCAGTTGCTTCATCTCTGCACACCTCCATTGGTTTCTATATAAAATGAGGATAATGATGTTATCTCCATATTAGATTGGTATGGACACTAAATGAGATCCATGGCATGTCTTACAAACAGTATAAGCTATGTTTTTTTTTTTTTTCTAAAAGATTTAATTGTGTTTTGAAATTCTGTACAGGAAAGTTGGTGGAGTCGATGAATGGAAGGGTGGGGGGAGATGATAGGGAAGGCAGTGGACGGAAATCTGAACTCACTTTCTTTTTGGACCTAGGAGAGATATTGGCAATTGGAGAAATAAATTGGAAGAAGCGCGGCAGGTCATCGTGGGAAGAGAGCACACTTATCAGAAGCTCGCCGTCGTGCGACGGGGAGCACAAGGGCACAGAGTTGGGAAGGGCAGTGAGTGGTAAGGGTCCAGGCTGGTTTGGACCCCAGTTCCACTTCTTTCTGGTCAAGGTTTCCAAGACGGTGTCAGCTGCTTGTCTGTCCCTTCATTTTTAACTGTTCATTATTCAACAGCACTCCTTTATCCCGGGCTCTGGGCTACATGCAGATGGCACCAGGAAAAATCGGCTCACTTACCCTCTCACAGTTGCCATAATATTGGGGAAGAATGGGGCGGCGATAGTTTTTATGTGTTCTGATCAAATATGTAGGGATGGTAGTGACCTAGTAATGTAAACAGCAATGAGTTGCATCTGGGAGTTGTAGAAAGGTCTGGCACTAGATGTGACTCTTGGTCATAAATGGTAAGTGGGGAGTTTTCTGTCTCTGGGCATGAGCAGGGAGAGCCAAGATATCAGTAAAAGATACATGTAAAGAAAGAGATGGAGCCCCATCAGTGTTGATAGCAGCACAATTCACAATAGGTAAGCTAGGGAGCCAGCCTGGGTGCCCTACTGTAAGCCAACAGACAAAGAAAATGTGGTTTAAATGCACAATGGAATATTACTCAGCCACAAAAAATAATTATATCATGGCATTTGTTAGTAAATGGATGGGCTTAAGTAAAATGAGCCAGACTCAAAAAGTTATAGGTTCAGTGTTTTCTCTGATATGCAGACAATGAGACTGAAATAGGAGGTGGGATTTTAAATAAATAAAAGAAAGATCAGTGGAAAAGAAAAAGGGAAATGAAGGGAAGGGAGGGGAGTTGGGTTAGGGGAAGAGAGTGGAATGAATCTGACCTAACTTTCCTATATCCTGATACGAATATACCACAGTGACTCTCATGTTCATATATATCCACAGACACTATTAAAAAAAATATACGTAAATAACAGAAAGATTGGTAGAGAGAAGGGAGAGGGAGGGAGGAGGAGATGGAAAGAGAAAATGCTGAGAACTAGATTAGTACAAAGTCTATCCCATGCTTTTATGTCAAAATGAATCCTGTTGTTCTGTTGGACTACAAAGACCTAATAAACTCCCGCTCAGAAAAGGAAAGGAAAGAAGAGAGTGAGTAAATCTTGAAAAGCTTTGTGTTCCTTGAAACATAGTTTTTTCTCATTTCCTAAATGAACCAGAAAGGAATAAATCAAGTGGAAAATAAAGTGATCATTTAAAGAGAAGAAGTGGTGTCATATGAAGGAGAAAGAACTTCCGCTCAGGTAGGTAAAGATTTCCTTGGACCTGGTCAAAAGAAAATGAGTGAAGAGTTGGAAATCTCAAGCAACCTCATGACATGATCTTATTTCACCAGTTTTAAAAACTGTCTGCAAAGCATCAGGCAGGGGGAAAAATAAAAACTAAGGTTGCTGACCAAGTAAAGAAAAAAGAATGGAGTTACCGTGTTCCTCCTACACCCCAGCACCAGGAAAACTATACAATAAGAGTCCAGTTTTGCAACCTGAAGTGAGTGAGGTTGTGATCCAAAAATACTCGACCCAAGCATGCTATCTCCAAATCTCCAAATCCGAGGGCACAGGAAAACCCAATCTTGGAACTACAGAAATCAAGGAAATAAAGTAGGTGGCCCTCTTGGAAAGAAAAAAAAAATCACCCCAGGGCAAATTTCAAGTCTTAAAAGATAAAATAAAATAAAGAATGCACAGATAGAGACTGAGCAACAAAAGTAAAGATAGAAAAAATTGCAAACACTCAAAGACAAAATCAGAAGTGCATGATTTCAGGGAGTATATACCTAAAGTAGATCTTGCCATCATCCAATGAGAAAAACATCATATTTGCATACCATAAAGGAGATAAATAAATGTACAACGTAGAACCCACATCCCATGCCTCCGCTCTCCAAGAGGAACCCTGGGTCATCTGTATAAAAGCAGATACTTGGGTGAGGTGGCTTGCCAGGCTCATCCCTGGAGGACATCTGTATTGCACTGTGTCTCCTCCTAATTGCCTGCTGTTTACTTTAAAGAATCCGTCACTGATAGGCATACAGATGTCATTCATCAGGGGATCAGTGATTTAAAACTGACTCTGCTCCTCCCTGGACCATGACTACCAAAACATCTATGATTTTTTTCCTAAGTTGGAGAGAACTCTTTTTTTTTCTTTTTTTCTTTTTTTTTTAGAGAGGGAAAACAAAATCAAATTATATTGAAAATCTTACAAACACCAAGCAACCTTATAAAAGAGAAATCACAAAGTAAGATGACAGATCAAATATTTCTGCTACTTTCGTTGGTAATGAGATAAACATTCTTATTAAAAGAAAATTATTTCCATCAGCAGGGGAGCTTCCCGTCTCTGGAAAGAATAGAGAAGATTGTATTTTTATTAATTCAGTGTCCATTAACATGAATCTGTTCTGCACAAAATATTAAAATGAACTGCCTAAGGCGACGGACAAACAAACAGAAGCAGCCCAGAGACTAGAAAGAATACAATTCTTGAAAGACTGGCACCTGTTACCAGTTTTTTTGTTTTTTGTTTTTTGTTTTTTGTTTTTTGCCTTACAGACATTCCCTGGTTTTCTGCCACAAAAAGAGATGAGGGGGTTCAAACAGAAAGTAACTCTCTGGAGTTAAGAGATAAAAATGCAGAGTTTGGGGTTCCCAGCAAGGAAATCTTCTGAAAAAAAATAGGAAGCCACATAGGAGCAACACCCCCCACCCCCAGTTGTGCATGCATTTCTTTCAAAACCTGGGATGGAATTAGAACATCTATCCACACAAGAAGGATTCAACAATCCTGGAAGATGAGATGTAGCTACGGAGCAGAGATTTCGACATTTCCTGATGTGACAAGGTCAGTCCTTAGGTAGGAGTTCTGTCAAAGTTGTGGTACCTTGGTGAACACTGTGTCAAGTTTCCCTTGACAATTCAGCAGGACTCAGTCTTACAGGTCAGCCAGGACTGAGAGCTATGCATCTTATAATGAAGAGCAAAACTGAGCACACCCATTATATCTGAGCCCCCAAAGCAAGTCTCTGTTGGACCAAGGTGATCTAGCCACAATTTAGCTGCAAGAAAAAAAAATAAAAGTATTATAGATATTTAGAGTCAGATAAGACTCTACGACATATTATGTGCATGCCCAGTGTGCAAGAATAAGTTCCTATATATATATATATATATATATATATATATATATATATATATACACACACACAATGCATGAGAAAAAAATTAAGAATAAAGAATATAGTAGAAGAAAATGGATAAATACCCCAGGCTTAGAATTGAGCAGCCCACTCTAAATATCTTGAGAATTTTATAAGAGAAGAGACTTGGTTTTAAACATGAGAACCGAAGAGAAAGGATACGATTCCAAAACCAAACGAACCTTCTAGATGAAAAATAAATGCAATATTTTAAAAAAAAGAAAAGAAAAATCCTGGGATGGATTTTCCAGACCTTGACCACATTAAAAAAAAAAAAAAAAAAAAAAAGAAGAAGGGTTCTATGAAGTTACAGAGAGGTCATTAGCAAGCAAGCCCAGAAAATAAGAATGAAGGAAAATAAATAGAGAAGAGAGACAGTATCTATTTCCACTTTTCCTAAGACACAGACTTTGTTGTTACTTTGTTGCAACAGCCCTGGGTGACCCAAATATACAGGTCAGTGAACTTTCCACATTCTGTTCCGTGAAAGCCAGTTTGTCTGTCTTGCACTTTGAATAGATCTTTCATGCAGGGAGGAGTCTGTCCTGTCTCATGTTATTTATTTGCAAAAAAAAAAAAAAAAAAAAAAAAAAAAAAAGATCCTTTGGTTGAGTTCTTCCCGAGTTGACATGTTTCCTTGTGCAATATCAAAAGCCACCTACCTCTCCCGTTATCATCCCCAAATCTTATAAGACAGACGGACACGTCTTCACATATTGGGAGGCGGGTGGATCCGAGATCTTTTTAAGCTGCAGGGTTTTTTTTTGCTTCGAAGCTCATCTTTTTTATCACTTGTAACCCAGACACAGTCATTGTTTTTTTCTGGGACGTGACTGAGACGCTGAGTTAATCCTTGAAAAATGTCTTAACAAGTCCTCATTTTCGATAACCAGAGAACAGTCAGCTTTTGAAGTAAAAATGATGTTCCATGAAAAAAAAAAAAAAAAAAAAAAAAAAAAAAAACAGTCACTTGGCGCATTGTGCTGCAAAATGAGGCAGCAGCGGTATGTATATCCCCGTCTGTCACAGAGAGACTGTTTCGATTAATGTATCACAGTTTTGCAACTCAGTGAAATTATCGTTTTTGTGTACTCCTTCATCAAAGTTGCTCTTGTGGGATGCTGATAGGTTTGTTTTGTCATTTTTTTTTTCTTTCTTTGAATACACGGCTAGGGAGAGACTAGTGACAACCCTTATAGCTTACTGCCACTGCATTAGTGATGCTAAGATTTATTTTTATTTTTCAGGGGATTGAACTCAGGGGCACTCGAACACTCAGCCCCATCCCCAGCCCTATTTTGTATTTTATTTAGAGACAGGGTCTCACTGAGTTACTTAGGGCCTCGCTGTTGCTGAGGCTGGCTTTGAATTTGCAATCCTCCTGCCTCAGCCTCCCGAGCCACTGGGATTACAGGCGTGTGCCAACTACCCCTGGCCAGCAGATCATTTTTTTCTTACCTACCATTACTTTTGATGCCTCCATGCAAATATCAAGGTGTAAGAGAAGACAGTATCTTTGTATTATTACGAAAATAGTTCTGACCTTCCTGAATCCTTAACAGGGTTTTGGTCACCTTCAAAAACCCAGATGTTCCATGTTAGTATAGGCTGGTGTACAGCGACCACTTCTAAGGTACTGCCCACCTTAGGACTCCATCAGTTCCCACTCCAAGCCACATATCCAAGAGAAATGAGGTCATATGCCCAGAAAAGATTTGGCCAAGCATATGCCCAGGAGCCTTTAGTAAATGGAAACCAACCTAAATGTCCATCAGTGGAGTAAGCTTCAACTGATAGTCTATTTCTAGAAATCAGTGCTTCCGGAACTTCAACAAAGTGGATCATGGACAGAAGCCACAATGAATAAATCTTGGAATCTCACTTTTGAATGAAACAAGCCAGACGACACCCGGGTGTGTTAGGAACAATCGTCTTTCTAGAAGCATTGATAAGAGGAAGCATTCATCTTCGTTTATGAAATCCAAACGGTGGACGTTCTGGGAAATGGGTTGCCTGGGAAAAGACCTGAGACGGAAGTTTCCATGGCAGCACAAACGTCCATCCTTCAAACAAACGTGTTATCACTTTTACAGTCTTTGGAAAACGGATTCTATTTGATCACAGGAGTTGCGGTTAGGGTGAGTATTCATTGCACATCTGTCACACAAATAGGGAGATAAAGGTTGGGACTGTGCACGTTGGAGCTGTCAGCTCTGTGGCGTGGCGTGGTGTGGTGTGAGACTTTGAGCTTTCGAGCAAAGCCCAATAGTATTTATGGAGTAAAGTTGCATCTGTTATAATGAAAAACGAGACATGAAAACTGTGCATGTGTACAGGGTACCATCTGGTGTTTTGGGGTCCAGTGTTCAAATCAGGATCAATATCTCTTGCTCTTTGAATATGTCTCATCACCCGGTGGTGAAAAATTGGAAATCCTTTCTTCTAGCTTTTGGAAATACATTGTCAGTGGAGGTCACCTGTTGTCACCCTATTGCGCAACAGAACACCAGGACTGATTTCTCCAGATTGTGACTTTGTCCCTGATGACCTGCCTTCCTCTGTCCCCCAGTTTCTGGGAGCCTCCCGCCCCTTCTCCATGTCCTTGAGACAGACTTTGTTGAATTATGCACATGAGTGAGATCATGGGACACTTGTCTTCCTGGGCCTGGCTCTTCGTGGATGGATCTCCAGTTCCATCCATGTTGTTGAAAATTATAGGATTGTGTCCTTTACCTGGCTGAATACTATTCCACTGAGTACACATATCTTATTTTCTGTGTTCACGCGTTCTCTGTCTTCATCGGCATATCGATTCCACATCACACTCTTCAAACTGCATCCTTAACGGTGTGTTTCCCTGTTTCTAAATGAGGCATCCACACCTTCAATACATTTCTGAATTTAAAAAAATACTTAGGTGTAGTCTAAAATAAGTGTTTAGGCATTTACGCCTAAATACACTTATAATTAAATATCTTCTGTTCACAAGACACATGGAGAAAACAAAGTCACCTAGCGAATCCATGAGGAGAAAAGATGGGAAAATATATACAAAAAATACTCTAAAAATAAAGGGCTTCCTTAATATCAATTATAGCTCAATAAATCCCAAATAACCAAAGATATTCTTTGTTATAAGATACAATTCACAGCAAATAGAAAACTGTAGTGAGATATTAGGTACTTGAGAGCATATCTAAATACATAAATTAAATATACATATAAACACACACATACATATTTCCCAAAATACAACCATGATCAGAGAACTTTTTAGCATAGCAAAGATGAGAGAAAATGGGTATCTTTAGGCAGCAGGTAGGATCCTGTTTCTCTACCTTGAAAGGCTAGTAGGCAAGGAATTTCAGAGGAAATAAACAAAAATAGAATATATGTGAATTTAATATATATATAGCCATATATATGTATACTAAACCATAAGCCACATTGCAAAAAAAACGTAGGGAAAAAAGTAAACATTTAAGCATTAAACTAGGCTTCAAATATCTAGAATGCAAACCTAGAAAGAGAGCGAGAAACACGAAGTGTGATGGAAAAATGCTCACCTACTTTTTCATAGCGCCAAGTAAACAAAAACGGACCTGGGTAATATATTAATAGGGCTTATTTTATGTATAACTGTATTTCAAATCCTCAATCCCATGTAAGCACCGGTCCTTCTTTTCAAGAGCCCATGGAACATTTAAAATGATTGCTCATATATCAAGCCATAAAGAAAAGACCAATAAATCCCTAAAAGGAGAAATAAATCCAGCCGCATTCCCGGCAATTTACTACCATACAACTAAAAACTAATAACAAAAGTTATATCTTAGCTTGATTTATTTTAAGATATATGCACCTTCAAAGCCACTTCCCAAGTAGAGAACATACCCTTGTTCCTGTATTTTGTGGTTATGGTACGGTAGAAAATATGAATTTTGAAAAAAAAAAGAATCTAAAAAAAAAAAAACACCTCTCACTTCAGGAAGGGAAAATAAACTTCACGATTGGCCTTAAAATTATGTATTTTATTTGCTCTAAGTTGAACCTTTGCTTTGCCCCAAAGCTAATTTTACTATTCGTGAAAACTTATTTTTTTTTCCCACATAAAAATAAAGAGGAAACTAGTTAATGTGATTAGATTACCTGATACTAGTAATTTTTTTGCTGGCATAGATGGAACCCAGGGATGATTAACATAAAATTATCATCCCCAGCCCTTCTTTTTATTTTTTATTTTTTTTTTAAATTTGAGACAGGGTCTTGCTAAGTTGCTGAAGGCCTCACCAAATTGCTGAGGCTGGCTTTGGACTTGTAATCCTCCTGTCTCAGCCTCCTGGCCACTGGGATTATGGGAATGGGATACTAGTAAATCTTCCACTATTTTTTTTATTGTTTTTAGTTGTAGGCAGACATAATACCTCCATTTATTTATTTTTATGTGGTGTTGAGGATCAAACCCAGTGCCTCACATGTGCTAATTAATTTGACTAATTAATGCTAATTTTTTTAAAAAATGCTGGGCATGGTGGTGTACACTTGTAATCCCAGAGGCTGGGAGGCTGAGGCAGGAGGATCCTGAGTTCAAAGCCAGCCTCAGCAACAGTGAGGCGCTAAGCAACTCAATGAGACCCTGTCTCTAAAGAAAATAAAAAATAGGGCTGGGTATGTGGCTCAATGGTCAAGTGCCCCTGAGTTCAATTCCCAATACCAAAAAAAAAAAAAAAAAAAAAAATTAATGAAATAAAATAAATCAACTGTTACAAACCTGTCCCTTCAGTTCTGGGTGGAGAAAGAGGTGCATGTTGGGAACCTCTGCTGGACCATCAAGGACCCCTCTGCTGATCTTTGCTCTTTTATTTAACTGGGAAAACACCCATGATTTGTTCAAACATCACCTTTAGGTTCGTACTTAGGTGCCCAATCTAATGCTTATCTATTTTTCCTAGAAAGTTCACTTTACTGCATCTAATGAAATCTTCCTCGATTATAGATTCAAATTTCATTTATTGAAAAGGTGAGAACGGATCCCAGTCCATGGTACTGAGCATGCAGAATGGGACGCGTTGAATTGTCAATCTGCGGAGAATACATCTATGCACACGATTAAATAAAATCCAGCACTCTCAGTAAGCCATGGAGTTGTGTTTGAGACTCCAAGGGAGTACAGATAGAGGGTGATTTGTCTCCTGAAATTAAATTTAAATACTATCATATCCATGGGAGTATGTCTTCTGCAACTCAGAAGAAATGAACCCCTGTGTTCTGGATTTGCATAGCTTTCTACAAATAGGGGAATCCTTTTCCCACATTCTAAGCATCCTTTTCTCATCTGCAAAAGGAATGAGTAGCGTACCACCTTGGAAAGATGCTGGACAGACAGAAGAATCCATCCAAAGTGTTTTCAATGGCGTCCGTCCTGTTGCAAAGTATTTACTCAATACATCTCGCATAGCATCATTTATCTGTTCACATTATCATCTCCTGCAGGGTGGGGAGGGTTGTAGAACAATTTCATATTTCCAGTCCTGATCTTGGAGCCCACAGGCTGGAAAGTGACTGGGATGAATGGAGGTAATGTACCCGGCACAAGCCTTTTTAAACCGGTCTAGCTCCTCTGTTCTGTGTCTGCACCGTTGACATTTTATTTCAGTGGGAGAGTTCTTTTCCCATTAATCAACTATTACAGTAGAAAATGATTCTGACTTCAGGGACTGCTGTGGGGGAGAATGTTAACAGACCTTTCAGTAGCTACAGTTTCCTGTTGCCCGTTGATGGATCAGGAGCTAATTCCCAGACTATTTTCAAGCCAACCTGGTAAGTACATAATATTTACTCAAGCGACAATAAGCCATTTGGAGTGATTTCAACAGAAAAAAAAAAAAAGTACTTTGAGGGAGGACTTGGCTTGACTCGTAAATGTATGGACCGTGTTAAGCTTCCCGATAGGAAGCCTGAGAACTAGTTCCTCAGAACTTATTCTGAGCTGGTCGCAGTGGTGCACACCTGTAATCCCAGCAGCTCAGGAGGCTGAGGCAGGAGGATCTCAAGTTCGAGGCTGGCCTCAGTAACTTAAGGAGATCCTCAGCAACCTAGTGACACCCTGGAAATAAAAAAATTAAAAAGGTTGAGGATGTGGCTCCGTGGTAGTACACCCACTCCTGGGTTCAATCCCTTGTAACAGAACAAAACAAAACAAAACATAAGAACTTACTCCTTTGACTGGTTAATAATTCTTTCTGCTTTCCTCCTTTCAGATCCACATCACAGTACAAACCAGACAGAACCAAAGTGTAATCCTAACAGGGAAGAGGCAGCTGGGATTATGCCTGTCCATAAAGCAAGCAAATTCTAGTTCATCCCAGAGGGGGGAAAAATGAGTTCAGACCACAAGACAATTGCTACTTAGTATTTATGGGCAATGATTTTTTTTTTCCTTGTGGTTGATGAATCTAACGAACATTGTTCCTTGTTGACAAATTCAAAATGAAGGAGTCAGGGCTATGGAAATAGTGGACCGACCACGGTGACCCAATTTCCTTCCCTGTACTCCCTGTGGGTTTGAACCACTGTGTGCCTTCGGTTAAGGAGGGAGATGATTCCTGGGGGACCTATGTGTACACAGCAGTCTCCCGGGGCATCCTAATGAATCCCCTCCACATTGACCGATGGCACAAACGATAGTCCTTTGGACATGGGAGGAAGAGATGTTCCCAGAACGAACGTCCGTCCGTGCCCGAGTCTCAGAGGAGGCGGCTGCCCCTGGATTGCAAATTCTGAGTTGGAGTTGGCTGCAGGACTATGCAGGAGCCCCCATCAATTTTCAGTCTGAGATGAAAGAGGACGATTCCATTTCTGATCAGTAGTGGAGAGCCCTGCTGAACGTGGCTAAGGAGACGGGGAACCGTTTTATAGAAACACACTTCTTTTTCTCTCCAGCCATTGCTCCTGGTGAGAGCTTGTTGCAGACTGTGCAAAATAAGGGCATGTTTTAGAGGGACAGGGCAGTATCCCCTGGGCCTTTCCTGACTTTGGGTGCCTGCTCCTGACCCACTAAAGTCGATGAGTTGAAAAGCTCCAGGGTGCAGTGATGCTGTCGTGCTCTCACCTGAGGATCCCAGAGGTGTCCCTTTGTCCCAGTTTGCATTTAGATCTCTTACAAAGTTAAAGCTTCTTTGAAGCACAACTTTTGTTCGGTGTTCGTTTTCCTGAAAGGTTAAAAATGCAGATTTTTCTCACCTACCAGGTGAGAAAAAAAAAAATGGGGTGGTGGTGCAGGTTCTAAGAAGCACAGAGACCGAAATTAAATGCTTTGGTTGCTTAGAGATGGCTCGTATATACTGAATCGGGATTTGGATTAGGAAAGTAAGTTCTAGTGGAGTTGAAAAAGAAAGATCTGGAAAGATTAAGCATTCAGTAGTGAGAGGGAATTGAAAAGGGATGACCTAACAGTCCCTTGGGGAACCAATTGGAGAGGTGCCTTTGTGGATTTTTCTTTCTTCTTTCCTCCCTACTACATCTCTCTTTTGTCTCTTGGTCATGATCTCTAGAATTAAATGTTAGCCTCAGATACGGATCTAGTCCTATCCGACATACGAGTAAACAACGCATCACCTGCCAAACCTTTAGATCATGTTGACTGTACAAAACCAATCAACAGAATCCAACTCTGGTTGATTGCATTTACTTGTAGAATAGGTAGCCTCGTTAATAAATTGGCATCATTTATTCTGCACGGGGGTGAATATTCTTCCCAGAATCAGGATGCTATACGAAACTTTTTTTTTTTTTAATTCTAAAAAATAAATGACTCTCCTCTGGTCATTCAATAGTCATTTTTCCAGCTGTTCCCCGGCCTTTGGAGCAAAGTTGGTAGCAGATACTATTCAGGCATCTCCCATTTCCTACCCCACCGAATGCTCCTTGTAACTGTTTTCTTGAAGACAGGATGTTCTGAGAAAGGTCATTCACAGCCTTTAGGATAGAACAGAGGTGTCATGGAACTAATGTCCCCAGAAGTAGCCCCCCAGCCAGTGACCAGCGGGAGATCTGGATACTGGGCAAGCTTCTCTGTCCCTTAGTGGACAATTCTGCCGTATGCTCTGCATTGCATGGTCTCCTGGTGTCCCCAGAATGCTTGAGCCAGGATCCCCTCCCACGTGGACAGTGTCTCTCAACTCTATTGATTCCCATCAGAAATGGTCGTAACTGACTGTATTTAAAACACCGTTTTCCTGTCTCTGTTCATTCACATACAAACATCCTGATTTTTTTTCTCATCTCCTGATTAGCATTTGACTGTGATTGACAGCATCATTTGTAAGTCAAGTTTAAAATCAATTCACTTTCTTATGGAGTCTCAAACAGAACTAAGGTTTTTTTTTTTTTTCTAATACATTTGAAAATGGTATTTTGAACTCTTTTCTCGCCTATCCTAAGACCTGGTTGCAGACGGGGCTTTGCAGACACTGTGCTGTCCTGTAGATAAGAAATATTCGAGGTTTTGCTGTCACTGGCCCATGACACCACGGTGGAAGAGGATGGTTCAGGTAAAAATCTGTCACATTTTTCACTGTGTGCTTCCCTCGGGGGGCTGGGGGCAGGAGAATGCCACATTTCTTGTTGAATGATTTTGTCCGCATTGAAAGTGCCTTTTTTTTTTTTTTTTTTTTTGAGTTATGAGCTTCTGTCTGTCAGGACCTGGGCCTGGCTGGTTCCTTTCATATTAGCCCCTGGTACTGTGCCACCAAAAGACAGAAATAAAGGAGGTGGCCGTGATCGGCATTCCTGTTATGTGCATGGAAATTCACTAACAGTGCAGGATGCGGAAATTAATTAAAAATGCAGATGTTTGGGGGATCATAATCCAACGCTAAGTGTTCTTCAGCTGTTAGCAACCCTATCTGATTTCTTGTCTATTTTTGTTTGTTTGTTTTTGAGGCAGTGTTTTGTGTCTGAAAAAAAAAAAAAAAACATATGATTCCAACTCTGGACCCAAAACTCATAAAGGCACCTTATAAAAAGTAATTCGTGATTTTTTTTTCCTTAAAGGGACACTGCAGATTTCTTTGAAGTGGCAAAATTGGCTTCTCAGAAATTTAGTGGTTATTCCTAAGTTGCAAACTACATTTGGCTTGTGACCCAAAAATCTCATGAATGAAAGATGGGGTCGGGGCTGTATTTCTGAAGATGTGTCTGTGCTCATGTATGTGTGTGTGAGAGAGAGAGAGAGGGAGGGAGAGGAGGAGGAGGAAGAGGAGGAGGAGGAAGAGGAGGAGGAGGAGGAGGAGGAGGAGGATTAGTGGGATCTCAGTCTGTGGTTGCACACACATTGAGAGAGCTGTGCACAGGCAGGATATGAAATCATATAGATTATGAACCTCTCCGGTTGATTAAATGGAATGGAAATACATTTTCCTTTTCATTTTGGAAGAGGCTTAACATTAAAAAACTCATCTTTTCTGAGATCAAGTTCATTAACACAATGATTATTCATTTGGCTTTTATAATGATATTGCTGCTTAATCACCAGAACATTGCTTCCTGTGCTCGCTGGGAGCCAGCGGGAAACATTTGAAGAGCTAGTCTGGCTGCTAATGTGACGGAGAGGGAATGGTGTTCTCCCTGCCTCTTCATTTCAAAAAACTACGGCACAGGCCTGCTCAGAAGTCAAAAACCTCTTGTCCAACAGCATGAGCTTTTATGCCCTACATTAAACACAGAATAAAGTTATATAACCCTCCAGGCTAAATCTTTGCCTCGGGTCTGCTCTTTCTCCCTGGATTACATAAGGTTTCTCAGGAGGACGTTTTTCATTATAAACCAAGATTTGAGATGATTTGATCTCGGTCGTGGCAGAGACTGGTACTAAACTTCCACAGCTCATTTGGCTGCTTATCACAGTCAACAAAGACATGATGGAGATGAGACCAAGCTATAAACCTTTAAAACTTGATCCTCTTGGATACAAGTTCAATCCACCATCCTGCGTCCCTCCATCTACAGAGCAGTCCCTCCGGCTATGGAATCCAAATGGAAGGAAACCCATAGGATCTCATAACCAAAGAGAATGGTGGTGTTTATTTTTCATTTGCTAAAGGTTCTTTGGAATGAGCTGGACACGGTGGTGCACACCTGTCATCCCAGCGGCTTGGGAGGCTGAGGCAGGAGGATCGAGAGTTCAAAGCCAGCCTCAGCAACAGTGAGGTGCTAAGCCACTCAGTGAGACTCTGTCTCTAAATAAAATACAAATCAGGGCTGGGGATGTGGCTCAGTGGTGGAGTGCCCCTGAGTTCAATCCTTGGTACCTCCTCCCCAATAAAAAAGATTCTATGGAACGTGTAAAAATTGTAAATTACTTCTGGGGAATTAATTTAGCAACAGTGGGCAAAACGCACCATTATCTACTGCTCTGTATTGAACCACACAGTAATAATAATCAGGCCTGTAAGTTCCAAGCAGTAGAACACAACCTTGGATGATTTAAGCAGATAATGAATGCATTGGAGGGATTTTTTGGTAATGCACCAATTCGCCCAGCCATTCAAACAAAATATCTGGGTAGGAACCAAAAATGTTGATAGCGCTTGGGACCAACAACTGTGGTTCCTCACATGAAGCCTTTTAAGCGAGAGGCATTTGCATTGAACTTGAACTTCCCAGACCACACAGGATGTCTTCCTGTGTCCAGCTGAGAGATGTCCAGCTGAGAGACTTCCACTACAAGGGGTCCCCTGCCACGTACAGATCCCCAAGTGAAGAACTCAATGTGCCCCTTCTAGAGGGCAGGCACCTGTCTGCCCAAACTATGTAACATGCTCAGGCCTTGGTAGCCAAGAGACAAAATCCATCACTGGCTTTGTGAAGATTCCCAAGAAGATGAATTTCCCCAAGATAGAGAGTTCAGATCCAGGCCCGCCAAAAAGTACATCATGACCCTAGGTCCATGTGTGACTGCACATACGGCGTGACGCTACATGATGGACAATCATAGAAAACCTGTGTGCAATAAAATTGTGCTGCAATGTATACAACAAATCAAAATGCACTCTGCTGTCATACATACCTAATTAGAATCAACAAATTAATTTTTTTTAAAAAAGAAAGGCTGATAAATGTACGTTTGCACATTTAAACCTGGGAATATTACGCAGAAATAAAAATGAAAAATGCATTCATTTATACCTACCTGGACTTCTATTGCCAACATGCTGTGGAGACATCGAATAAAAGTACAAGAACTCCATACTTATTCAATTTATGTAAAAATTCAAGAGCCATGGAAACTTAAATGGGATCCTTAGAGCTAAAGATAACGGTGGTTAAATTTGACTAGAATGAAGTATGTAGTGACTGAAAGAAACCATCACAAGAAATAGGAGTCATATCTCCTGATATCCATAGTGTTATGCAAATGTAATCAATTGGTAAAAAAAAAAATAAGTATCCAAACCTTGGTTCCCAGATACTCAAGCACCCCAATGTGCTGGCCCCCATCAGCTCGAGTTCATGCCAGAGGTAAAGAGTGGATTCTCAGCAGCCAGATAATTTCCTTGTCTGCTCTACTTTACCCCCTCACTTTTGGTAAAGCCATTGAACATGAAGAAAGACAAGGAAAGAAAAGAAGCCTATAGCTTGGGGGATTGTCCAAGGTCATTTCTTGGCCTTCGGGGGAGCTTATACAATGTTAAAAAGTATTTTAAAGGGGGCATATTAGTAAGAGGGCATTGAGAAAGGAACAGATATCCATGATTTCATTATACCCCAAGGAGATTCTATGTGTCCCTCACCAAACGGCAGTGATGTGGGGATTCATCAAGAAAACCCAGCACCAGGGACATGCACCGTCATTAGCCATTATGATTTTTGTTTTTTTTCCATTTCATTATTTTGCAACACCCTGGTGAATCTCTCTGACTCCCACTGAGATGGGATCTGAAACACTGGCAGAGAGACAAGAGAACATCATCTGAAAATCAGAGACAGGTCGCCAGTGGAACTCGAGAAGTGACGTTTTGACATTTGTCAGATGTTAAACCAAAACAGTCCACATGAATCTCAGAGCTGCAGAGACGGAATATGTAAGGGCAGGAGCCCCTGGGAAGACGTGGATCTCCTAAAGCGTGAGCTAATGTGAAATTAATTCCCCGTGTGATTCACGGATACATGATGTCATTTTTTCGCCACCTCTATTTGCTCTTAGGCTTTTCTTGTTTCTGCTTATGTTATAATTGGTTTCAGCTTGCGAGCCGGGTGATGTGGGGCTTAAAACATTTTCAGTGAAAAATGATTAAAACCTTTTCTTTTCTTTTTTTTTTTTTTTCACAAGTAGCAGAAACTTTATCCAGGTACAAAGATGTCAGAATAGATACCGGTTGAAATCAGAGAGAGTTTCTAGACCAGGAAGTTCTTTTGATCAGGGGAATATTAGAAATAAACAGCCAGCAGTGTTGGAAAAGCCTATGTATTAGAAAACTTAGGAACATCAGGTTAGGTAATAAGGAAATACTCCATAGGGCAATATTGGATGTGTGTTACGTTGGTGTGTGTTAGCTGGGAAACAGGATGTTCTTTGGTCAGAGAACTGCTGAGTCAATTTTGCATCACTTGAACAAAATACCTGAAGTCAACAACTTAAGAAGAAGAAAGGTTTGTTTGGGCTCCGAGTTTTGGAGGTTTCAGTCTACAGTCGGTTGGTCATTTGCTTTTGGGTCTGTGGAGGGACAGTACAACATGTGGCAGGGGAAGCCCATCTCCTCGTGGCCTCAGAAAGCAAAGAGAGATAAAGGGAGTCCATGGGTATGGATACCGGCTTCAAAGGCGTGACCCAAGTCACCTGACTTCCTTCCACCAGGCCTCAGATCCTAAAGGTTTTATCATCTCCCAACACTGTCCCAGGCTGGGAACCCAGCCTTCCACAGATGTGCCTTAGAGGGGCATTCAGTATCCAAACACCAGCAGGTGCATTGCCTGCAAGTTTGGCTGATGCTAAAACTGCATCCCATCCCTGGGGCCAAACCCCCCTGCGAAAGTCTGCAGCCCGGAGCCTCGGAGATTGCATGCTCAGTAACCCTGGAAGACAAGGAGGTTACCTACTGATTTTTTTTTTCAGTCATATCCAAATTCCCAGAAAGATAAGAAATGGGATAGCACCATCATCCAAGCTCCAAGGAAACATTGGACAGGATTCCTGGGCTACATCTCTTTTTCACTTCATGTGAAATCTCCTCTGTGCAAATGTAATATCCAAAGTCGATGTTCCTCTACCCCTGATGCTGGATGGGCCAAACTTGAAGAAGGCTTAGAGATCTTTCTTGGTGTCGGGGGACACAGCCCCTCCTTCTGCTCCCGGTCTCTTTCATAGAAGATGTGTGTGTGACTCAGGGGGGTCGAATCACTTAATTTTACTTCCACTCAATTACTTCATTTGCTTAATGAATGGGCCGTGGGTGACCCTGTCATCGAAGATCCCTGGCAGCCAAGTGAACTGGAGCAGAAATGATCTACCATGCTAAGAATGAACCTCACACCTTCCAGTGAGCTTGACCTAGCTCGAGAGTGTGAGATTGACCCCAGGAAAGAATGGATAAGAAACCTCTGGAAGTGTCGAACCTCAGATTCAAAGGCAGATCCCAGAACACGATTTGAAAGGCAGATCACAGCATGAGATGCACTCCCGAGATCCCATCAAGATCTTCATTCGGCTCCTTCTTTTACTTTTCTTTAGGTAAAAGGAGCTGTTTATTTCCTCCGTCTTCTGTATTGCAGTGAGATGGTAAGAAAAGCTTCTTGTGTTGTAAAATATAACCCAGTAGCTGCGGTTAACAAATATTAATTACATATTTGAAAATACCTGGTAGACAGAATTATTTATTTATTTATTTATTTATTTTTGGTACTGGGGTTTTGAATCCAGGGGTGCTTAACCACTGAGCTATGTCCTAGCCCCACCCCCACTATTTTAAAAATATTTTATCTAGAGACAGGGTCTCACTGAGTTGCTGAGGGCCTTGCTAAGTTGCTGACGCTGGCTTTGAACTCACGATCCTCCTGCCTCAGCCTCTTGACCTGCTGGGATTACAGGCATGTGCCACCGCGTCCTGAATGTTCCCACTTGAAAGCCGTGATAAAGGTTTAAGGTGGTGACTGTATGCCATTGAGCCCCTTCTGATCATCCAATGTATACATGTATTGAGCTATCATACCATACCCCAATATCTAACTCTCTCTCTCTCTCTCTCTCTCTCTATATATATATAGATAGATAGATAGATAGATAGATCTATGCTTTGTATGTGTCAATTGAAAAGGATTGAAAAATTGATTAAAATTTACAAAGCATTATTTTAGGCTGATATCTTCTCATTGCTCTTATAAACCACTAGAAATTCAAATTTTTTCCTTGTAAATCATATAAGTGGATTGATTCAATGAAAACCATGAACATGGTAGAAAGATTCGTAGCAGTTTGGGACAAACACAAATATCTAACGAATTCACTGCTCCATGGACTATCAGAGCCATCCAAACCATACGTGTGTCTAAGTCCATCTTCCTAGCCACGGGTGGTGATGTTCACCTGGAAACCCAGCCACTCTGGAGGCTTGAGGCAGGAGGATCGCAAGTTCAAGGCCAGCCTCAGCAACTAAGCAAGGCCCTAAGCAAGGTACGGAGACCCTGTCTCAAAATAAGAAACCAAAATAAGGTGGGGATGTGGCTCAGCGGTTAAGGGCCTCTGGTTCAATCCCCAGCAGCAAAAATAAAACAACAATAAAATACATCAATCTGTCCATCAACCGTGTTCTGTTTGAATGAGGAAGAAGAATTGCAACAGGGAGAATTTTGCTCAGCAGTTAGGAAGGTGCTTTTAAGTGCAGACATTAAGGTTCATTCTTATCTAGCACATAAAAGTCCCCTGGAGAACTTTAAGACTGTCACCGATGTGTATCCTTTAACACCAGCCAGGAAAACCGCACTATGCTTCCTCATGCAAACTGAAGAGTGCTGACATAGCAATGTAGGGTGCAGGGCAGGAGGTGCATGGGATCAGGAGCATTTCTTGCTCAGGTGGCTTATCACATGTCGCAGTGACCCTCTATCAGAACAGTTAGAATCTGACGTGTCAGATTGCAAACCTGCAGTGTTCACAACACTGAGATAGGAAGACTGTTAGGTGCCCATCAAAGACAGAGGCCGGCCAGGAGAAGCTTAGACTCTCATAGAAAAGAGTCAGAGAAGTTCACACCGAGGTGTTCTGAGGTCTTTGCAAGCCGACCCTGATGGGAGCAATCCTGCTGGCCCTGGACACCTGAGGCTGTCACCTCGATTTCTGCTGTTTTTCCTTTCTCTAAAGTATCAAGTCAGTTGCAAGAAGTTGGAATCTCCAGGGCTTCTACAGAAATGAGCAAGACTCATTACAGGCATGTGCTTGATTTTTTTTTTTCTTCCAAGTTCTTATCACCATTGGACAAACTCTGAATTTGCTTTCTGCTTGTTTATTCATTTCTGACTTCTCATTCTAGAACACACACACACACACACATACACACACACACACAAAACCCTATGAGTCTGTGAACTTCTCTGTTTTGTTCACTATCCCCTATGATTAGAACAGAAACCGATCCCCAGAAATTACCTAATAAACATTTATAAGCAATACACATGCATGTATGTGTGTCTGAACAAACCTGTATTCACTACAATATTCAAAGCAATACTCCGATGGAGGATTTCAAGTTCGATTTATTTTCTCAACCCCTTCATTTGTTATTTTACAATAGGTGCTTCTTTATTTCTATTGTCTCAAAATGTTAAAGTTTTTTTTTTTTTTAAGGATAAAGTTCACTGCCTCACCACGAAATAGAATGACACTGAAAGACCCGCGGAGATTCACAGTTTTCCAGTTTCTAATCATTTTCCAAGGAAATGATTCCAACTTCTCCTTCAAACTGTTACAGCGTCTACACCACATGTCTTGTTACAAGGAAATCCTCTTTGAACCCCTGTGAGTTTCTCTTTCATTTTTCTATATAGTCTGTTTCTTTGGTCTTTGATAATCGTGGTAGTTCCATCAGAAGATGTTATGGTTTGGAGTGAGGTGTCCCCCAAAAGCTCATGCATGAGACAGTGCAAGAAGGTTCAGAGGAGAGAGGATTGGGTGATGAGAGCTTTAACTCAATCAGTGAAGTCATCCCATGATGGGATTAACAGAGTGGTAGCTGGATGTGGGTATGGGGTGGCTGGAGGAGGTGGGCATTGGAGACCTGGCTTTGGGGTATATTTTGTATTTGGCGAGTGGAGTCTCTCTGTCTGCTCCCTGATCACCATGTGAGCCGCTTCCCTCCACCACACTCTTCTGCCATATTGTTCTGCCTCACCTTGAGCCCTGGGGAATGGACCCCGCTGTATACAGACTCAGATCTCTGTACCTTGAGTCCCCAGTAAACTTTTCCTCCTCTAAAATTGTTCTTCTCAGGTCTTATAGTCACAGCAGCGAAAAAGCGGACTAAAATATAAGATGCCAATCATTTACTCCCCAAAGCATACTTACAGAGTATGAGATCTGCATGTTAGAAAACCACTCGGTCCATGTTGAGAAGGGTGTAATGGATGGGGTCAAAGAGAGTTTTAACATAGATGAGAGTCTGATGTATATTTTAAGGACAGTAATTTTTAAAAGTTTTGTAAACCAATGAGGAAGATATTATTGAATTTTCTCACAAGTATAAGAACCAACTTTTGTTTTAGTAGATAAGACTTGCTGAATTTCCCTAGCAACATGGATGTGTGTGTATATATAAAAGGAAAAGATGGTATATTCTTGCCTCTACCTTCAAGAAAGACAATGATGATTATTCAAGCTATTTTACTTGAAGCAAAACAGGGATATTAGTTAATTATACAATTACCATGTTTTCCCCACTGTTCTAAAAGAGTGATAGCCTAAAGTTTGAATTATACATATATTCCAATCACAACAAAATATCACTCAAATAAATCATATCCTTTTATCCTTTTTTTTTCCCTTCTTTAATGAAAGAATTTTATTTTAAATGGTGTGTATTTCATGGGATGCTGAACTACGATGGGTAAGAAGAGGGCTAAATATAAATAGCATCACAATTTATTTTAATGTATTATCAAAAGAAATGGCCAAATTCTTAGATAGAAAGACCTCTATCCTGTATCTCTCTCTATATATTAATCCACCTCTTGATAGATCGATCTATCTTCCTAAGAAGAAAGCAAGCTTTGATTAAATGATAACAAGAATTGCAGTATTATTTTATTCAGTATCTCAAATACCACAAAATATTACAAGCTCAGACATTAGAATATAGCAATGAGTAAGTGCTAAGAAAGAGATATGAGGAAATTATATGATTACATGTAAATGGTTGATATAGCTAAATTCTAAACTAAATGATTTCACACTGTGTTATGCCTAAGCAAATAACTGAAGCTCTAAAGCCGTCAAATGCAAATTTTTCACGATGCTTTTTGATTTCATATTAAAAAGTCAAAACTGCATGAGTCTAACGTTTAAATTGGCAATTTTTTTTCTCATCGTACATTCAGTTACAATAGACAAATTACTCAAGAATCTTGTAAATTATTTACATATGAAGAAGTTATTAGAAAAATCTCTTCCTACCAAATAGCTGTTAATGATTTCTTTTCTTACTCTGTCTTTTCTTTTGCTGACGAGTTTTTACAAATCACAATTGGTGTTTGGATAGATGAATTCTCCCCTTTAAATATTTAGAGATAAGATTTACAGGTGATGTTCAAAAACATATCAGTGTAGATAGCTTTCGGTGGTGAGAACCATTTAAAACACAGTTCTTTTTCCAAATAGAGTATTTTACACATCCACCATTAACAACTGCCCCAGTGGGTATGATTTTTTTATATGTAAGAAAGTACAATACATATATATGAATATTAAATTCTTCTTTCACTTGTTCATTGCAAAGGAGTCAGAAGAGTCAGGATCGACTCCTCACGTACTCTCCGTTAACTAGCTGTTACTGTTGGCAATTGGTTCTCTTTTTCTAAACCTGTATTAATGCCCTGCAAATGGCGACAGCCATTGAGATCTACCTTCATCATTACCGCAAAGATTGTACAATGTAGGAAAATCATCTGGAAGGGTTGCTTGCAGATACCCGGAAAGCATTGAAACACTTTTATTTCCAAATTTCCCTCCCCTCCCCAATCATACTAAGACAAATTATTCACATATGTGGTGTAGACTCTTGGCCAAATTGCTCACATTTTCCTGACATTCAATTTGTTGATTGGTAAAATGAAAATAATTTTACATGTTTTTCTTTGTGATGTAGGAATCAGTGAGTGTGGAAATGTGTGCGTGTGTGTATACTTGAGTGTAGCAAATATACAGTGTGTATATGCTTTTATGTACACTTTGTATAGTGCATATGTAGTCTATTTATGTTTCATATATGCAAACATTTATGTGTATGTGTTTCATTATATCAGAATACTTTAAGGTAAGTAACTCAGATTCTATAATCCTTATGTTCTTGAAGCTTGCTATCCTGAGACGTTTCTTTTTAAATAAGTCAACTGTTTTCAGCAAGTTCATGATGACTTGAAGCTGATAGTTTGCTCTTTGCAAGTAACTCTATCTTGGTATCTTTGGAGCATCCTGGAGTGTCTTGCCAACTGTACCAGAATGTCATGACCTGGTGACAAATAGGGCATCCTGATAGGGTGTCCTTTGGTCTACTTTCTTTCCTGGTTTTAGTGAATGTGCCTTACTGCAGTCAGATGGTCTGAGAAGTACACACCGCATAGGTGCACCAGCACAAATCTGCTGTAACTTGTGGAAATGTCACCTGTGTGCAGACTGGACAATGCATATGCAAACATAAACTCACAGGTGCCCATAGGTCATTGAATTGGCTTATTCAGCACACAATTATTATATTGGTATATTAAGACTCAGATGACCTGGGTCCAACTACTGGCTTTGTCATATGAGTTGTGCAGCCTTAGACAAACACCTGTTTTCGCATCTGCAAAATGGAGGTAATAATACTTTAATAATTGGGCCTAGCGCATTTTGTTGTTCTGCGGAACAAACATGTCGTTACCCATGACACATCAAATACACAGTGTGTGGTTCATGGATCCTTCTTGGCATGAGCTGTTATAATGATCAAGCACCTGACTTGTGGCAGAAGCTCCTCTACAAGGTGATGCAAAGAGATGAACTGCTTGCTTTGATGGAGCTCGGAGTCAGGTATTCACGGAAACTCACATCAGGTAATTTCAGATAGGGAAAAATAAAACAGTCACACAGTAGTGCTGAAACACTGTGCTAGCTAATGAGATCGGCTCAAGTTTCCCCGAGAGGTGACAATGGAGTTAAGTTCAACATGACCAAAAGGCATCAGTCACACAAAAACCTGGTGGAGAGGCCAACCAGAAAAAGGGAATAGCAGAAAGTGTTAAAGCAAGAGCAAGTCTCAGAGGCCAGGAATCAGAAAAGTGGCTATAGTGATACTATCTGTCTATCTATCTGTCTATAATATATATATATATATATACATACATATAAATGTCTATAATATATATATACATACATATATAGATTATATAAAAAATACATATGGTATTATATAATATATATAATCATATATAATACATACAGTGTGTATACATGAGATATATATTATGTAATAATATATTATATAATAAATCCTGGATAGATACAGAATATATATACACACAATATGTATACATTACATATATAGTCAGTATCCATGCCAATAGTACAAGATCCTACTTAATACAAGCTTTCCTTCTATAAGGAAAACATATTTACAGGTATTCAGATGCAAATACATGCCTGATTCTACTGGGCATCCCCTAACCCTGGCTTATGTATCTCTGCATGAACCAGTCTTTCCCTAGGAATGTGGATACTGTTTATATATCAGCAGTACCCAGTATGTATTTATATATGTGCATTGCATGTGTATGTATATAAGGTAGGTAGAATATATATACCCACACACACAATATGTATATATAATATATATACATACAGTATTATATATATGTGTATAATCTGTATATATATTATACATATACACACAATATTATACATTGTGTATTATATATTGTATGTACGTATATGTATATAATCTCTCTATATTATATGATATACATATAATCTATATTCTATTCTACATAAGCAGTATCCACACCCTCAGAGACTCCAAGCCAGGGCAGGGCAAGCCCAGTGCTATAGGTACGGATTAGCATCTGAATACTTGTAAATACATTTCCTTGTGGCAGGAAATCTCCTAGTAAGTAGGCTCTTGTGTAGATCGGTTGTCGGTCTATCTACATCTCTACACCCAGCAGTGACCTTGTGACCATGCCGTCCCTGCAGAGGATTAGATCATCTTTTGCTTATTGATGGTGGCATGTTTTGGAAGGAGCCGTCTAGAGCACCTGGCAAGGGCCCTTTGCATTGCAAAGATGAATATCCTGCAGAAAATTCTCCCAGCATCTTAAGGCACCGCCATTTGAGATCTTTTTTTTTTTTTTTTTTTCAGATCTGTAGATTGGCAGTCATCATTTCTAGCTCCTCGGGGTGCAGACCATTTGCCAAAATGACAATAGCATTAAACTTATTGCTGTCATTGGTATTAACGGCGCTAATGGTATCTACCTGATGACTTCCACGCGGAGTTACCCCAGGGCTAGTGAGAAGTAATGAGCTAAAGTGATCGTAAAACCCTTTTTCAAATATTTTAGGTAATGCAAAATTATTACAAATGGCAGGGTAGGTGTTGCACATTCCCTGTGAAATAACCAGTGTCTGCTGGCTGAGAAGAAAGCATTAACTTTCAAAGCTGTCCCTGAAGTTTGATTTCAAAATCAGTGTTACAAGCTTCATTTTCAAAAAAAAAAAAAAAAGGAATAGATGCCAAGGTCAGTGATACATGCCTATTATTTCCGTGAGCTGGGAGGCCGAGGCAGAAGGATCACAAATTTGAGGCCAGCCTCAGCAACTAAGTGAGGTCCTCAGGAATTTAGCAAGACCCTGTCTCAAAATAAAATACAAAAAAAGGGCTGGGGATGTGGCTCAGTGGTAAAGTGCCCCTAGGTTTAATCCCCAGTGCAAAAACAGGGAGAGACAGAGAGAGAGAGGAGAGAGAAAGGAGAGGGGAGAGAGAGAGAGCGAGAGAAGAAACGGGGACATTATTTTCCTTGGGAGGATAAAGAAGTGAGGTGTCACCAATTCTAAACCTGAATAAGGCCTTATGAGGTTTTCCCACCTGCCAATCAATGTGGCCAAGCTGTCAATGCCAAATGCTTTCGAAGAGTCCCACCATCTCTTCTCAGCATCCTCTCCCTCAATGTGAAGCACAACCCAACCTGGTGTAAAGACAGCAAGAAAAAGCTCTTTACCCTCTAGGTATGGGATTAAAACACATAAACTTCCAGAGACTGGGATATATCAGCCGTCTAGGGATTTGGACTGTGCAAAACCACCAGCCGGTTATGAGAACACAGGTCTCTGTCAAGTTAAATTAGTAATGCCTACACAATCCATTCCTGAGTCTTTTAGGATAGAAATTGCTTAAAAGAACTATAGCATTCAAGAGTGTGGCTTTAGCCAGGCAGGATGGCACACACCTGTAATCCCAGCAGCTCAGGAGGCTGAGACAGGAGGATCACGAGTTCAAAGCCACCCTCAGCAACAGCAAGGCACTCAGCAACCCAGTGAGACCCTGTCTCTAAATAAAATACAAAAGCGGGCTGGGGATGTAGCTCAGTGGTCGAGTGCCCCTGAGCTCAATCCCTGGTACCCACCTCCCAGAAAAAAAAAAAAAAATGGGTGGCTTCAGGAGTCTTACACTCCATGATCCCAATGCCAGGAATTGATTAGGTCACAAGACCCTTGTCAATCTCAATTTACTCCTGAGAAAATGAGAAAAACCTCATAGGTCGAAAAATTTGATGGACATGTGTACCTGGCAGGTATTACGCGGTAGAAAAACTGTTACAGCCGGCTGCTCTTCCAGTTCTTTTAATCTGGCATCTTGAGGCACAGGGGGACAGCATTCTGGTGACTTCAACAGCCCACAAAAGCATTATTCACAACATGCATCACCATTTCGAACAGGAGAGTTCAAGCTGGAGCATGCATTAGAAAATGCAGAGATTTTTTTCTAATGCAAAAGTTCCCAGAAATCTTAATTTACGTCTCCACAGAAACCTCAGCGTCCTCATTTCTAACTATAAGAGAGCCTGATTTTTTTTTTTTAAGTCATAATGCCTACGAGGAAATAGCCAAGTCTACTTCCTGCATCCTTCCTCAACCTTTCAAAGCCAGCTCCCCCCACTCAGAGTGTTTTTGAGATGAAGGGTTTGGCTTGTGGGATGGTGATTGACGTCTTCACCATTAACTCCGGAAACTTCATCTAGATCATTCCTGCAATTCTTGCACATATTTTTTTTTGTTTGTTTTGTTTTTATTTTAAGCTGGTGGCTATCACCAGTGAAGCACAAAATAGACCGACTTGAAAGCTTTCTGAAATTCTCTGAAAACCAGGCCTCCGATTCATTAGAAGGTGGGTCTCTTTGACAAACAGGGACTGGAAGGGAGGCCAGGAGGGACAGAGATCTGTGCGGAATTCTTTAAAGAAAAACAAACAAGAGACGACGAAAGCAATGAATTTCAGCCGACCCAGCTTTGTCCCCGTGTTTCTCGGGGACAATACCTAAGAGGGACAAAGCATCCCCCATACAAATCGACTGGGCACGAATGCAGTGAGGTTTTGCCATTGCAAAAGGCACGGTTCCTCTTGGAGTAGACAATGTCAGGTGGGGTGGACCCCCCCCCATGTCTTGCAGAAGTTCACGCCCCCACTCCATGCTGGGTTGATCATGAAAATCATTCGCATGTTTGCATGCGATTAAAATATGTTGGCGTCGTCTAGTGTTCAGATAAACCTTTTCGGTCACTTTTCCTTATTTATTTATTTTTTTAATGTGACCTAAGGTTGTTCGTCATTTAATAATTCTTTCCTGCCACATTTGGTTTTTTTTTGGGGGGGGGGGTCTCCATCAGTGACTTTTAAATGTACCTTCATTGAGCTGAGCATGCTCACCAGCCAGAGGCAGCCTGGCATTGTTGTAGGGACAGACGAGGCAAGGCACCGAAGAGAGCAGGAAACAGTTTTATTTGGCTGCAGCCAGGTTCAGTGGGCGCAGCTTTTGCTGTCATCAATCAATCCCTCTGAACCCCGAGTTCAGGGAGTTTCAGAGTTTTCTACCCAGCATATAAGGGGAGGGGCTCAGAAGTTCCCAGTCTGCACAAGTTCACATAAAAAGCAGCTTTTTTTCTTTCACTGTTCTGGGCACGTTAACCCTTCCAGGACCACACCTGAGAAGGGGAGAGCTTCTTTTCCCCTCTCTCTCCTCCCCCTGCCAGCTGTTACCATGGAGCCCATTTGCAACTTATCTTAAAAGTGTAGACATCCTATGTGAAGCCCAGCTCAAGGCCAGAGGCCTGGTTTGCCCGTTTCTACAAAGTACTATACAGGATACATGTTTGTGAGAAACTAGTAAGGGGGTGTCCAGCACCTGGAGTGCTGGTACCTTCTCGGCCAGTGTCCACGTAAAACAGGGCGACATGAAAATGGGAAGTTTACCTACATTGGACTCTTTTGCAGAGACTCTTGCTGAAAGTCCTAAAATCAGCCATGGTGAAGATTTCTGCAGAAGCCCAGGTAAGACTTTTCTGTGGACAAAGGCGGTGCCACTTTAGAATGGGGTCCTCGGGTGAAAAGGGGCCCCTGCACCCCAGCCACGGTGTCCTGATGTTCCCTCGGACCTTTTTCCTCTGCCTTCCAAAATGAAGTTGTCAGGCTGCTGTGCTTTCTGGGACCAAGAGCTAGATCTACATTTCTCTAAGCCTCGGGAGGGGTTGCATATTAAAAAACGCTTCAATCAGAATACCTGCTGCAAAGGGGTTGGTCTGAGGAGCGAATGAGATGACAACCAATAAGTGCCTTTAAATGACTCCCCAGGCCTGTGAGGGGGCCATGACAGGGCTCGGCAGGGCTGAGCATCCAGAAATTCTTGCTTCAAGAGCATTTTCTTGGGCTCCCTCTGAAGCGTCAGGACGTCTGCCCGTGATTTTTATGCACGCTGCAGTGTGGAGCCACCTGTCTTTTGAGATCTCGTTTACTTGCCTGCTCAGAGCAGAGCCCGGTATACAAAGGACACTCAGTTAACACTGGGTAAGTACCGACTCGGTGAATTCATGGACGATCCTTAGTAACGGGAGTTTCCCTTGTTGGAGATCTCTCCATTGCAGGTTCCTGGACCACAGGGATTTCGACTTCCTGTGTGTCTCACACACACCTTAGAGCCAGCAGAGAAGGGTCTTCCTACTTTGTGAACCCAACCAGGTTTGTGTTCCTTGGAACTACTCGGAGCCTGGGGAGTGAGCCCCCTCATCCTCCCAGTGACACACGGAAGACCCCAGGACTTGGAAGCGAAGGCCTTTTGCTCAGACTTCAGTCTGATTGAGGCTCAGGATCTGATTTCCTCCCCAGGCAGCATGATCTTCCTCAGAGAACACGTTCCGGTCTTACCAGTCATCCCACGGGTGCCCTTGTGAGGGTCCAGTCCCAGATTACAGGTTGCACACACTGATCGGGCTACCATCATCTCCTTACAGTCTGGGACATTCTTCCTTTTGATTATTTTGAAGGTGTTCTTTGTGAGGACCAGTAAGCCATGTCTGTCCTTTCAAATCCATCCCGTAAGATACCCACCCACCCAGGTCATGCTTGGCGGCTGAAATGTTGCCAAAGCCATACCAACTTCTTCTTCTCCTTGGATCTTCTTGGACATGGAGATGTGGATTTGTCCCACGAGTGGCGATGTTCTCTTTGATCCATTTCCAAGCTTTATCTTTCTATGAGTACCTTGCCTATGTACAGGGAAGAAGTATTTTTATGGGTAGAAATTTGGGGATTGTTTGAAATCCGATTCCTTGTGCCAATGTTTATTTTTTTTCTTACTGATGTTAACAGCCCTACCTGGTTCACAGCCCAGTCCAGAATTAAAACGTGGATGGTGAGTTGTGAGGGATCCTCACATGGGGATCTTCCGATTCTGTCAATCCTCGTGCCTTTATTAACTGAGATACTACCCTATGGAAGAACTTCCTTCCATTCCGTTTATCTATCAAATAATTAGTGTCACACAGAAATGTTTATTCAACTGATATGATCCATTGCTAACTTTTTTTTTGTTGTTGTGGTGGTGGTGGTGTGGTTGTTGCTCAAACTGTGCCAGATACGGCTGGGCTGCAGCAGCACTCTGAATCAGCTTTCTGTGTCCTTTCTGAATGTCCTTATTCTTTTTTTTTTTTTTTGGTCATTTTTGTATTTGTTCTTCTTAGCTATGCATGACAACAGAGTGTGTTTTGACTATTTTTACATTACATGGAATATAAATTATTAGGGTCCCATTCTTGTGGTTGAGCATGATGTGGAGTTTCACTGGTCATGCATTTATATGTGCACACCAGAAAGGTGTCTGATTCATTCCACGGTCTTTCCTATTCCCATCCTGAGCCCTTCCCTTCATTCCCCTTTGTCTCATCCAACCATCTTCTATGTCTTCCACCCCTTATTGTGTGTCAGCATCCACATATCAGAGAAAACATTCAGCCTTTCATTTTTTTTTAGGACTGGCTTATTTCACTTAACATGATAGTCTCCAGTTCCATCCATCTACCAGCCAATGCCATAATCTCGTTCTTCGTTATGGCTGAGTAATAGTCCATTCTGAATATACACCATATGTTCTTTATTCATTCATCAGTTGAGGAGCATCTAGGTTGGTTCCATCGCTTTGCTATTGTGAACTGAGCTGCTGTCAACATGATGGGACTGTGTCCCTGGAGTATGCTGATTTTAAGTCCTTTGGATATACACTGAGGAGTGGTAGAGCTGGGTCCAATGGTGGTTCCTTTCCTAGTTTTTTGAAGAATCTCCACACGGCTTTCCAGAGTGGTTGTGCCAATTGGCAGTCCCACCAGCACTGTGTGAATGTGCCTTTTCCCCACATCCTCACCAATACTGATGGTAACTTGTATTCTTGATAACTGCCTCTCTGGTCATTCCCTTATTGGTGAGGTGCGTCCCTGACTCTCTTGACACAGAACAGAGGGAAGTTCATTTCATTCTTTCCCTTCTGCGGCCCTGGAATCAGCCATCCATCCCAGACCTCTGGTCCTTTCTGGTGCACAGTGGTTTTTAAGGAGCCAAGATGTGGTGAGCCGTTGCTCCTGGACCATCGCTGGGACCTGACCCTCCCAGGGCACACACACACACACACACACACACACACACACACACACACACATATAGGGCTACTGCCCCCATCTAATTCCTTCCTCACACAGGTCCAAACCTAGCTGCCTCCCAGAAAGGGGGACAGAGGAAGAGGAGGGAGAACAGGAATAATATTATTGATTAAAACCAAAAAATTGATACTGATGTTTCCAGTTATACTAACAGGTCAAAGTTCTCAGGGGCACAAGGTGTGTTAGTGATAAGTGGGTTTTTCCTCTGACACTTCCCAGTGAGGGGTTACAGGTCAGGAATCCCTTCTTTACCTTGTGGGTCTGTAAGGTGAAAGCAGAAATAATGAGGGAGGGGAAGTGATAACCCAATATACTGTGAGCTCGTAAGTCACCCGATTTGAATCTACTCATTCCATGAAGATCAATTGGTTCCTATCATCGTCAATAACGGAAGGGGTTGACCCCAGAGGCTTAACTGTGCACCATATCCAGGGTCCTCGGATGCACAATCACGTCTGTGATTGCTCCCCTTCCTCTGTAATTCTAAATGAGCAAGCGTCAAAAGAGAAAAGCGGTAAATAAACATGAAAGTTGACTTACAAAAAAAAAAAAAAAAGAGTCTGGTTGGTGGGTGGTTAAGTAGGATAAATATTTCTTTGCAGCCAACGAGAACGTCAGACTCTCTCGGTCGGCTAATTGGCCCAAATTAGAAGAAAATCTGCTTGGGTTGTGTCTCTGCTTACAAACTACCTTGTTTTCCCTCTTCCTGATTTTTTTTTTTCTTAACCCAAGGAAACAAGTAGCTCTCGATTAAAAGCGAAACAAGAGACACAGCACCCAGGAGCAATCGTCTCCTGAGAGCAGAGAGAGAGGAGATTCTCCAAGAAAATGAAAATGTTTTCGGCTTCCCTTTCATCCTCGGAGAGGTCACTTTGAAAAGTTAACTCCTTAAAGAGAAACAGATGGGTCCAGAAATTAAGTCTTCAAACCCGAGCCAGGAGAAATTCTCGGGGCCTGGTATAGAAATGGAAGAAGGGACCCAAGCCACTGAAATGACCTCAGGTTTATCTCTAAGGGGGCATCCAGGGAGGCAGGGAGGGGGGCTGGGGCCCAGCTTTCCGTGTGCTCTGGCTTTTCCATCACGATGACCTTGATGGACTGAGTTAGGACAACACACCTGCTCCCTCTCCTTGCTAGTCCCATGGTGACGAGCCAGGAAATGTATACAACTACAGTTCATTTGTATTTGTTTGGTTTTTTTTTTTATTATTATTATTTGGCTTTTCTTTGTTTTCCTGAGCAGATGAGTTTGATTGCAGATAGACCTTCCTTTTCTTCTGGAACAATTTCCTTATGGGTAACCCCATGTCCCCAGGGGGGGGGGGGAACATAGAAAAAAAAATCAGGCTGCGATTTTCACTGGAAAAAATTGGGTCACTTTCAAAGGAGCTACACCGAAAGCTAATTGAAAAAAGTACACATGGATGAGAAAATAATGAGAAAAACCTAGGAATCAGGAATCCGAATGATTATGCTTAATGCTTTTCTAACTGCATCGGACGGAGACGGCTCTGTGGACTTCGTCATGCGTGAAATGTCACAGGCAAAGAAAAACAATGATCCAGTCCGTGACATTTTTTTAAAGCTCTGCTTGGTTCGCTGGGACCGCTCTCTGTAGGCATTTCCACAGGGCTCCCGTCCCCTTCTGTACTCCTGGGCTCTCTCCTCGGCTCTGCATCTCTCTTACTTGAACTTACTCTCATGCATGACATATTTCTTTTTTTCCTCAAAATGGCATTTATTGTATTTTTATTTCATCTTCTATTTTATTATCTTTTGCACCAGTGCTTAGAATGGCTTTGCACATGCTAGGCAACCTCTTTGCCCCTGAGCTACGTCCCTAGCTTCTGCACTTGCTTCCGACTGCATGCTCTTGGCTTGTTTTCCTATATTACAATAACCTCTCATCTGAGCCAAGGGAAGGACCCAGTGTAGGTCCCCTTGAAGAACATGCACGTTTTACTAAATCCACCAAGAACGGAAACCCCACCAGGGTCCGTTTTCTTGTCCTCTCCTGTCAATTCCCATAAAGTTTTTCAAGACTTCTTTTCCAGTTCCCATGGACGATTCCTGCTACCCGACTGACATCCTCCATCAACTCCAGAACACAAACCTATCATTCGTCCTCGGCCTTAGCTCCTATCTCCCTTCCTGTGTGATCTGAGTGAAGTGGTTCAGGTTCCCTGAGACCCAGACTTCTCATCAGCAAAGCGACCTCCACACTGGCTCTCTTGTCGATGTCACCTAAGAATGCCACCTGCCTCAACAAAGCCAGTTATAGACACAAGTAGGTTGTTCCCTCCATCCGTATCCCCACGGCCATCTCATTCCTCACGTCGTGAGAGCGTGGCTTGTTTGTCTCTTGAAGATTAATGTGGTTATTTTCCTCTGAGGCCAAAAGAATTCTACTTTGATACCAAAGTGAGGTCAGAATTCTGCTCTTTTCTAGAACACAATCGAGTCCGTCTTCCCAGGCATTAACAACCCGGGTGCAGACAAGCAATTAGTTCTTGCAGAACATCCTTCCTTCAGGGCACCTTGTTTGTTCAAACTAGAAGGCCATTCATCCCCAGCCCAGCCCTACTGATATCTAGTTGTGCCCAATGCAACCTCAACCCCAGCACCAAACCCACCCAGCCCCTTGTCGGAACTCCTATTCCTGAGCATAGTGTTCGTACTTTTTTCCTGTGTCTCAGAATGCATTCATTCTACCTTCATTTAAGTCTTCCTAATAACAAGTTAAATAGAATTGGGTTGTAGATTTGGTTATAAAACACATACTGTAGTATTACAGCATTAAAAGATAGAGCGTCCACCCTCTCCGGCTTGGTTCTAAGCTTCTTCAGGGAAGTGATCCATCTCCTTCACTAAGCTGTAATTCACAAATCTCTGCACATCCAGGCCTTCACTAAGTGCTCACTGAATTATTAATGCTTTGGATTCCACCAAAGATCATATACATCTCCGAATATGACATGGTAATTGTGCCTATCTCGTGATTCAAAGAGTAAGGGAAATTTGAAACAAAGACACTCTCAATTTAATTAATTGATTGGCTGTATACTGGAAAGGCTCAATCGTTAACCACTGTTACAATCGTCGCAACGACTAATATTTATTACTGTGCATCAAATAGGCCAGGTGTGCACCAAGGATTTTTTTTTTTTTTATGTTTCCATAAATAGAATGTGAACCAGAGTTTACGACCCAACCAGCAGGTAAAAACTACCTGAAGTTTTGCTACAGTGTGTCTGAAAGACACACCAAAGGGAAAATACCGTTGATCATGGAAAATAACATTTGAAACACCTGTTTTATTCACAGTCTTCTTCTGTGGATCTTATGCCATCTTTATAGAGAAGCTCCCAAAGGCTTCCCCACCTGCAACCCAGTGCAAATTCCAAAGTCTCTCTCTCTCCACATAAGGACCAGAAGCTTCCTCTTGAATCTGGGCTCCGTTTCCTCCCCACGTGAATGTCATTGTGATACGGTTTTGCCCATCTAGTGGAAATAGCTACCAGTGATGATATCTAGCAAGGATCTCAGCTGCAAGGAAGGTCATCCATTGCTCAGGCATTTCTGGGTAATGACCTCTCAAAGAACAGGCCTCATGGTTGGTGGCCACTGGCCTCTGAGTGAGAATTCAATAATGCAAAGACCTCTGTTCTAGAGATTTTGGGGGCATTTTCTAGTTTTCCCTGGTGGTGGTTCTCACCTTCAGCAACCACGCCCGTATTGGAGGGAAGGGGATGGGAAGAAGGAGGTTATACAAAATCTTTCCCCACATCCAGAGTTGATGTCCAAATTCAGTATCTACCTTGGCTACCCATCACTGGGGGCGTGGCTTTGGGGTAGATATTTGTATCTGGAGAGGGGAGTCTCTCTCTCTCTCTCTCTCTCTGCTTCCTGATCACTATGTGAGCTGCTTCCCTCTGCCCCACTCCCGTGTCTTGATGCCTTATAAATTGAATAACTTCTACTACAACACCTGCTTTGCCCCTCACCCTTACCAGGGTGCACAGCAAGACTCAAAGCCCCACAATCCCCCATTTTTAGGAAGAGCCCAGCGATCTGAGAAACTGCATCTTTTTTGTTGAGTTGTGTTTTTCTCCACCACACACAGGATTCTGTTGTTGTTGTTGTTGTTGTTTTAACAAATGGCCCAGGAACCTCAAGCATAAAGTGTTCATTTATTCACCACCTTTCGCTGGTAGATCAGGAGTTAAGATGTGTTCTCCCCCAGTGCCAAGGGGAGGTAAAGATGTGCATAATAAGACATATTAAGGTCACGCGCCTCCTCTCCTACACTTGGAAAAATAAAAGCTTTTTTGAAGTCTCTAATTAATAAGCGTTATGTTAATTAGGGCACTTCCATCGCGGAGGTTTCCTTTCGTGAACGTGAGCGGATCTTTGATGTGGACGAGCAGGGGAATTCTCTTTCCCTGTTTTCTTACGGTAAATTCCAGATCAGCAAAATGATTGTCTGTTACTACACAACGCCATGACTCTTCAAATACTCCTCTTTTTTTAAATCAAACCAAGCTACCTAATGTCAACCACCAAAAAAAATAAATAATAATAATAATAAAGGAAAAAAATGAATTTCCTGTGATTTTTCAATTTTGTGCCTTCTTTTTTCATTCCACACTCATGCCACTTGATTCTCGGCGGTGGAAATAATATCATTCAGGCCCCAGGCTTATCCTGGGACCTTAAGGGAATCTAAGAACCTCCAGTCGAATACATGAATGACCCGCAGTCAATGGAAACGTACAGAGAGAGCAGATGTGCATCCAATTCAGATAACTGGGTCTCATTCCTCAGACCAAAGCCCTTCCCTATAAGGAATTCCAAAAAATTGGGTCATTTTTTTTGTGTGTGTGTCTTCCATTCATGAATCATAGTTGTGCTAACCTGCCTAGAAATAGGTATTTACTTTTTCTTTGGGGGTTTTGAGAACTTTTGTTTGGTTTTGTTTTGTGTTTTGTCTTCTTTGTTTTTAAGACTGTACCCGGCTCTATTATTTGCTCCTTTAGCCACAAACAGCTGGATAACAAGAACCGGCTTGGAGACTTTCTGCCCGGCTTTGATAAACTCATCACCCCGTGGTGAATGAAATTAAAAACCTGAATGTACTCGGATGACATTTTCTGAAACCTTGCATGAGAGGACTAGAATACCAACAAGTTGTCCTGCGGGTGAAGGAAACAGATTAGGAATGTTAAAATGACTAGCCCCACGGGGCGAGGTGCTCCTGGGGAAAGGGAGAAAATGGTTCCCTTTGGGCTGGTCAATAGCAGAAGTATAAGTGAACATGGAGGGTTCTAGAAAGATTTGTGACTCCCCCCCCCTCAAAAAAAATGCATGTTAAAGTTTTTGTATTTAAGTGAAGCGTGAGTCATTGGATAGGTTTCAGGCAAGCAATGGCCGAAAGGAAGATTGGTAAACTTCACCACAGGTCAGTGGAAAGGCACCAATTAGGGCCCAATCAGGAAAACGTGGGGTGCGCGTTGAGAAGAGAAGGATGTGGGACACACTCAGTGGGTCAAATGCACCTGTGGGAGTTAACTTTTGCTTCACTCTGACCAAAAGACCAAACAAAAGCAATTAGAGGAAGAAACATTTATTTGGTGTTCATGGTTTCAGAGGTTTCGTCCACAGATGGCCAACTCCATACCTCTGGGCCCAAAGTGTGGGAGAATATCATGGCGGAAGGGCGTGGTGGAGGAGGAAACAGCTCAGGACATGGCACCAGGAAGGAGAGAGAGAGAGAGAGAGAGAGAGAGAGAGAGAGAGAGAGAGAGAGAGAGAGCTCTCTGCTCCCCAGGGACAAAATATAAACTCCAGAGTCACCCCCCAGTGACCACCTCCTCCAGCCACACCCTACCTGCCTATAGTTACCACCTCCTTAGTCCATACAAGTGGATCGATGCACTGATTAGGTTAAGGCTCTCATAACCCAGTCATTTCACCTCTGAGACTTCTTGTGTTACCTTACACATCACCTTTGGGTGGATACTTCCTATCTAAACCACAGCAGTAATTATAATCCCAAAGGAGAATGAAAGGAGAATAGAATGGACATTTGAAAATAATAGCTGAGACTATTCTAAAGACAGTGAAAGCCGTCAGTATCCATCAAGCTGGGCTCAGCCAAGTTTTGTGTTGTTAGGTGCTGAGCATGGAACCCAGGGCCCTAGGCATCCTATGCAAAGGCTCTACCCCTGGAGCCACAACCCCATCCCTTTTTACTTTTTATTTTGAGACCAGAGCTTGCTATGTTGCCGAGGCTGACCTTGAATCTGGGATCCTCCTGCCTCAGCCTCCTAAAATGGTTGGGACGACAGGCGTGTGCCACCGGACCCAGTTCAGCAACGTTTCTCTTAACAGTTGATTAGATCCTTCCACCGTACAATCTCGGTCACGCTGCTGAAACCCTGACGTCCCATGAAAGCCTCCCTACGCAGTACCTCTGTGACCAGGCATGGCGGTGTCTTCGTCTATGGGGCTAGATGGAGCAATTCATAAAGAACAGAAGGTTATCTTCTCACAGTTCTGGAGCCGAGGAACTCTAAGACCAAGGTACCAACAGGTGGGACAGCTGCATCTTCTGCAGAGCAGACGTGCTGTGTCCTATGTGACAGAGGTAGGAGGGCACAGTAGCCAAAGGCTGAAGGCAACCGCATGTGACACATTAGGCCCTCGGGGCTAATCCCTTCTTAACCCTTTATACCCGTGACACTATATTTAGGACCCCTGTGAAAACCTACATTGAGCCATTTAATAGGTGTCCCTATAAAATTGTAAAGGGTTTTCATAGAAGTCCTCTATGCATAATGATGGAATGTCATGGGTCAGCCCATTGTGAGCGCTGTCACCTCTCAATGTGATCTCAACATCAGTACCTGAGAGTGACAGGGAACACATTTGCATCCCAGAAACTCTGTGCCAACAAAACCTCATTAGCGAATGCAGGCTGGCCTCCTGCAGATGGTTATTGGCCAACAATATTTCTTTCAGGTGACAATGATAATGTTTTGCTGAGCTGATAACAAGTAGAGACCAAATATGTGATGAATATAGCAAGAAAAATAAACAAAAAACTTTGAGAGAGGGCAAATGGAATGAAACTGCTTTCCTATTCCAGCATTGCTTGACATATGTCAAAGGCACTCACGTCAAGGAGCATGTAATAAGTTAAAGATGTTAGTTTGTCATTTCTAGGGTAAACACAAAAAAATGTTGATAAGCATGGTCGTAGAGGAGATAAAAATAGCAAATGACATTGACTCATGATAAACACTGGATGGGGGGGGGGATGTGTCAGATAACTCTTGCTGCACACACCTTCGTGGCTTAAGGCAGCGATTCCCTGAGTTTATAAATTTTTGGTTTCACCATGGAGTGCATATCACCTAAGCTGATATCTGCTGAGGTCTTTCATTATCTGCAGCTGGAGGAGAAAGTTGCGGGGCCTTTGTGATATAGATGGGCCTCAACCTCCCTAGGCATGTTCACCACCAGGGTGTGTGGAGGGGGACTGTCCAGAACAGCACCTGCCTGCCCTACGTGGGCTCTCATCCTCTAGAAGGTCACCCCACTTCCTCTCACAGTGGAAGGCGAGATGGACAAAGAGGAACGGTACGGTACCGTCCACACGTAAGTTATTTTTCAAGTCCCTGGTAGGTAAAAGTTGCAATATGGCCACTAGCCCAAAGCAAAAAAAAAATAATTTTTACAAAATACTAGTAAAGCAACAGGTTTGTGATGATGGCAATAGTCCACGTGAGAGGCTGATAGTCTTCAACCACCCTACAATGGTGGTTGGCTCACTAAAGACAGGCTGTCTTCCAGGTCTGGGATCTGCACAGGTGTAAGCAACTGCAGATTCAAAGTGGTTTAAAAATCTCACCTGTACTGAACAGTACAGTTGTCTTTTCTCTTCAAAATCTAGCAATTATTGAAGTAGCATTTATGTTGTATTGGCATAGTAAATGCAATCTAGAAATAATTTAAAGTTTATGGGAGGGTGTATATGGGTTATATACAAACCCAGTGTCATTTTATACAAGGAACTTGATCATCTGTGTATTCTAGAATCAATGGCAGCCTCCTGGGGTCCCTTACGCACACTAATAAACAACCCACTGAGAACAGACAGACAGATGTGTTTCATATATTTTACTGTAAGGTGTCGATAAAAACGACCATGGTCACGAATAAAAACTTATAAGGAATATCAGACACGCTGGCAAAGTAGAAAGAAGGCAGCCAAGCATTGGGAGGAGAAGAATGGGAAATGAAAGAAGATGGGAAATGAAAAGACCCAGGCATGACTGGATGGGCAGTAAGTGGGAGTCAAAGCACAGAGTATCAGCCAATCCTGTGGGCAGAGGCTGAGATACAAAGTCTAGCACTTGCGATAGAAGATGTTAACAAAAAAGTCATCACTAGCAGTGACATGGAAAACCGACTTCAACATCTAAAGAGATTTTAAAAGGAAGACAAGGGAGAATGAAATCCACTAAATTAGCAATGACGGAAAGTGAAGCCAATAGCAAACAGCAAATGTAGTAGACACCATCATATAAGGCATGTGGCAGAGCTGAGACCTAACACACTAAGAACAGGGCAGGAGGCAGAAATACTCAAAAGAAGAGAGCACAGAGGACTACAGGTGGAGAGAAAGTGTGCATACCTTTGGGCACATACACCTGAACACCTGCATGAAACACATTATATCTTCGAAAATGCAGTTTAACAAAAGAATAAAAAGAACTACTTTCTTAGGAACAAAGAAACAGTGATTACACTGTGCTCTATGAATTCTTGCAGAAGAGAGAAGATAAAGTAAAACATCCAAATTGTTTTTATGCGATTATATTAATGATAGCAATTGAAACGGCAATTGACTTTATTAATTATGATCTTATGCAATTAGTATTTTTAGCAATTATATTAATATCTAAACTTGATTTTAAAAAGCACTGAAAATGAAAACTATCGATGAAAATCATGGATGGATAGCAAAGCCAGAATCCTAAATGAAATATCAGCATCCAGTCTTCATTAACACAGTAAGAAATTAGTACACAGTGGCTACTTTGGTTCGATGTCAGAAATGCAAGATGGTTCCGTATCAGGGAATTTATTAATACAATTCAACCATATGAATAGAGCTCCTGGATAAATGTAGGCTTATTTCCACAGATCCTGGGAAATCTTTATAACATCAACTGCCCCTTATTAATAAAACCTCTGGAGAAACATGTATGGTTGGGTATGCCTGCAGCCTAATCAAATATATACATGAATACTAAACACCTTATTTAATAAGAAAACACTAAAGTCTTTTCCGCCAAGACCAGGGACTAAGAAAGCTGACCATTCTGTCCACTTCTTTGTAACATTTCTGTAGCAATAGTACCCAGGAAAAGCATAAGAATTAGAAAAGAAAAATCATGAACATAATCTGTATTTGCAGATGTAATGATATAAAGATGAGAGTTATCAAGATGTCTGCCACACATCATAATAACTATTTATTAATGAAAATGTAGCATATTCTTGAAAATTTCTAAGAAAGTAGATTTTAAATTTCCTTACCACAAAAAGATGTTAAGTATATGAGATGATGTATACGTTAATTAGCTCCATGTCTCTAATCTACATTACGTAATACTACAGAAGAGTATGTACATGACAGAAACAGATATACACAAATTTTTATCTGTCCATTAAAATAAATACATGTTTAAAAAAAAGATTTTGAGAAATAAAGAGGACTATTTCCTATTTGAAAAATGGTCAATTTTAGAGGATGATGACACAATTCTTAATGTGAACGGACCTGATAGTAGCAATGAAGTCATTGTGTATTTGTGTCATCTGAAAACTGATATGCATGCAGGAAAAATTTTTAAAAAGATACAAAGCCAAATTCGCAGAACTGAAAAGACAGAGAATAATCCATAATATTAAAAGCTTTAAATGTCCTCTCTTAACAACTGATACAAACAATTACATAAAAGAAATGGGTAAGACTGAGACGTCATGGTTAACAAAACTGACCTAGTACAGTTTTCCCCTTAGTATCTAGGGCATAGGGGTTTGGTTCCAGGACTACTAGATTCTGCACATTCTCTCAAATGTTTTATAAAAAATGATATAGGATTTGCATAGAACCTTTGCACATCTTCTCATGTGGTTTAAATCATCTCTAGATTATTGATAATACCTAAAACAATGTTGATGCTCTGTGAAGGATTATATCATATTGTTTAGGGAATAATATCAGAATAATGTGCACACATTCCATATAGATGACATTTTATTTTTCCTAGTATTTTCCTTCCATAGTTGACCAAACCCTTGGATACAAAATGGACTGATAAAGAACACCAACCATGTAGGTTTAAATTATATAGAAACCCTGCATCCAGCAACTGTGGAATACATATTATTTTCCAGAGCACGTAGGCCATTTAGCAAAATAAATCATATTCTTATAAATATGGTAATGCTCAAGAACACTCAAAATATAGAAAACATATATAAATCATATAGTGTGTCTAAAAATAATGTGTCTTGATGTTAAAGGTAGTAACAGAAAGACAAAGACATGTGAAAACTTTGTAATGTTTGAAAATCAAGAAACTCATTTCTTTTTTTTTTAATATTTATTTATTTATTTTTTTTAGTTCTCGGCAGACACAACATCTTTGTTGGTATGTGGTGCTGAGGATCGAACCCGGGCCGCACGCATGCCAGGCGAGCGCGCTACCACTTGAGCCACATCCCCAGCCCAAGAAACTCATTTCTAAATAACCCAGGACTCATGGGGAAAAAAAAGTCCAATAAAAACTTGATAAATTTTTTGACAAGGTCATGAAAAATATGATTTATCAAATTGTGTTGTATGCATATAAAATAATACACGGGGGGGGGAATTCATAGCCCTGAAGACTTATATGCAAAATGAAAAAGGATTCGAATTCAGGGATCTTTGATTCCAACTCATAAAACCAGAAGTGTGTACTAAACCCAAAGAAAGTAGAAAAAAAAGGAAAATTAAACATATATAAGAGCATAGACTCATGGAATAGAAAAAAAAAAGTATATACATGTAGTGAATAAAAGCAACGAAGCCAAAGATCATTCTTTGAAAAAGATTCTCCATTGCCATTCTCTTGAGCAGAGAGCACACGTTACACCTGGGTGAGATGTAGGAATCTTGTGGGTGTGTGTGTGTGTGTGTGTGTGTGTGTGTGTGTCAAAGTCAAAGTCAAATTTCTCACGTCCTGGAATTCAGGCTTCTTCTACTCTTTGCTGGATGCAAGTTAAACCTCAATTATTTTTAGAAAGGCTCTACCTTGGACTACCAGGTCCCATACTGTCTAGTATACGGTACCTCCTAACTGCTGTGTCCTAGGGACCGCCTGCACATCTGTTCTGCCTTGTCTTGGCTTCTTGCAGTGGCAGGGATCTGCCCTCCTGGTGTTCCTCTGCAAGCTGTGCCCTTGGAGATCTCTAAACTTTCTATTACCAGCTCCTGGTTTTCGCCCCCAAGTCTGAACCACTGGAGCCATCTTTCTGAAGCTGTGTCAGTGCTGAGAATTCTTAGGGGGTACATATTAAGTATCCAGATTACCCCTCCGGCATTTTCTATTCAATAGGTCTCCGTCGGAGCCACTAATCTTTCTTTCTTTCTTTTTCTTTCTTTGCTCTATCAAATGTGCCAGCGATTCTTATCTTCAGCCAAATTTGGAAGCAGTGCCCTAGGTGGTATGATTAATTACGGCTATGATTAATGACCGTATCCTGACTTGGCCTATTTCTTCACCTCGCCTTTCTGAGTCGGTCTAGCAGGCATCCTGCTTCTTTTCAAGACTGGGAAAGTTTGGAAAGAGGTCAGAGAAAACGTTCAAGATCATTTCAGTGACATGAAACGTTCAAGGAAAATCGTTTGACTGAGAAAGTCTTGTGTGCTCTTGTTTCTACTTTCAGCGGAGGAGGTAGGGTGATAGGAAGTTGACGTCTTTGATTATTTGAGCCTTCAAAAAGGAAAATGAACATGCATCCGATTTGGGCTCTGGATATCATAAAGCATTTAGCAGACATAGTTTTCTTGGGTTTGGAGACACAATACTGCCAACCCGGTACCCCCATCTGTGTAGTATGGGGGTACCTGGTTGGCAGATTATGTCTTCATACAGATTCTTGTGACATCTTTGAGAAGGCTCTCAAGAACTTGCAAGCATCTGACTTAACATCTCTCCGTTCTCATTAACAGAAAGTGGAAGAAAGAGAAACATGGGTGAACTTGAACTTTGTCAGCATTATTTTGTTAAAGATGTAAATTAATTCATCCATTCAGTATCTCCTGAGCGCATGCATGCTATGGTTTCACAGAAGCAAAGGAGAAAAACATCAGTCTTTTCTTACTAGAATTCCCACTGGAATTTCTAGTCTAGTACCAAAGGAAGACATGCTTTAGCTTTATGTATCTTTTGATAATCATGTGGCAAGCTATACTAAAGAGAATTTCAAGATACAATGTTGAGGTGCTTTATAGGAGAGAAGTGACTCAGTGTAGGGGTTAGATTAGCTTCTCCACGGCAGCGGCTACATATTTTACTTTTGATTGATACTTCCTTTTTTTTCCCAAATAAATGAGTAGATTTTTTAATTTTATTTTTATCTTTATTTATTTATTTGAAAAAGGTAATTTACAAAAGTAGACGTTGGACTGACACGTTGTCCTTTGATTCTCTCCGGGACATGTCCCTTAATATGCAAGGAGAATTTCCACAGCTAAAATAGTTGGTGTGTCACTGTGATGTCCCCCACAGCAATGGCCGCAAAGCCTGCTCATCTCTGTTCTGAAACAAGAACCCCAGAGCAATGCGCTTCTTTGCAGATCCACAATAGAAATAGGTATGAAAACTTTTTAAAAAATGAGAATGAGTATGTATCCAAGTAGGTGTAGGTGTGATTTTTTTTTCCTTTTCTCTTTTGACTCAAGATCTATGACTCTAGAGCACATCATAAATAGCATAGTTGATGTGAAAGCCCCTTTTTCTGTTTCTACATGAACCCAGAGAAACAAGTGATCAAGTGATATATATATATATATATATAGACATATAGATATATATAGAGAGAGACATATAGATATATAGATATATATGTGTGTGTGTGTATAAAAAACTTTTCCAACTAGACACAGTACTTATTTAAAAGTATATGTCTATAAATAATATGCAGGAAGAAATAAAAGCTTGTTAGCAATTTTTTTTCCTGTGCATTATGACTCTGGTGCCAGGACATCGGGTTGTTTTAGAATAATAGGTCATCCATCACATCTAAGATCTCTAAGTGTTTCTGATAACTGTTCCCATCAGTGAGACTTCTTATTTTTAACTACCACCCCCATTCAAAGAAACCTATTTCTAAACAGGTTTTGAGAAAAAGAGAAATATATGTCCTTTTTGACTGAATGAAACTTCCAAAGGCAAAGTTCTAGCGTGCTTTAGAAGGTGCATGTGTGCCTGAGAGCTTCTAATAGGTGGAGAGGTCAAGTTCAAGCTCACAGAGGCACACAGTGACCTTAAAGAGCTCCTTTGTTGTCCTGTGAGGGAGTCCAATGGTTCTAAGTATACACACTCGACTGGTATGTGTCAGTGCAGCTAGTAAATTCATTTATGCACCAAGTGAAGCCTGCCGTCTTTCACATACTGCGTTGGGAAATGTGAACACAACTAAGAATAAAAACAACTTGAGTCTTTGCCATGATCAGAGATGGGCAATAATAAATTGAACAAAGAGATGCGTATTTGCATACATACATATACATACATACACATATGCGAACACGCATAAGGGGTGAATATCACAGAGGCGGTTCGGTGATAGAAAGGAGAATAAGGTAAGAGCTCACGCTTGGTGCTATTTAATTCAATAGTTGCAGGGCAAGAAGCCAGCCATGTGAATCACAGGATGAAATGTCACTGCCATTTTCCAAGATCATGATGAAGTAGCAGAGAGCTCTGTGGGTCCATGAGGAGCCAGGTCAGGGCATTTGGAGTGTGGCTTGGGAGTAGAAGGACCATCGAAGGTCAAATGGAAAGGTGGGCAGAAACCAGATCCCTTACTGCTTCTTGATTTTAAACCCTGTGACGGACATTAGCTACATCAGATCTTCTTAGCTCTTGACCATATGTAAAGGATCAAGCAAGACAAGATGGTATGGGTGTGGGGTTTTCCAAAGCTAAGAAATATGACGTGAGATGTACCTGGTGGGTGCATCCGTTGGAGCAAAGAGGCACCATCAGGATATGAAACGAGAGGGTAACAGAACAGATCAGACCTTTTGGAATCGCGGGAGATGGTGAAGAAATCTACACGAGGCGTCCACCTTGGCGCCTGGTGTTGAGTTTGAGGTAGGGATAGGAGGGACAGCTAGGAGTCTCTTGGTGTCACGTGGCCTCTACCTGTGCTGACGTGGGTGACCCATCAGCTGCATGAATCATCGCCACAGAGCATAGAATTCAGAGGAGCCAGGCAAGAGCTGGGAAGCCCCAGGTCTGGGTGCACCCCACACAATAGGGTGAGGAGGCAGCTGTCACCAGCCCCTGGGACCCACTCCACCAGCCTTCTGGGTGTAAAAACAGCTGCTGCTCCACCTGGGATTCCCAGATCTCTCAGGAATGCTTTCTGTTCCCACCTGGAACCACACAAGGAAAAGGGTTTGCAGAATATCTGTCTAGTTTAGCGAAGTTCACGCAGAACCAAAGCCATGTATCAAAGCTAACAACAAGAAACTAGCATGGAAATCACTTGCACCCATACCGCTAAGCCTTTGTGTGGCCACGGTTGTGTGTGAGTGTGTGTATTTGGGGGGATCTGGTTTTCCTAAAAAAAGATCTGTTCCTCCCATCTTCTTTCCTCTCTCCTCTCATTTTACTGAGAGCAATTCCCACGTCGATGTGAACTTTTGTTTGGATAACGAAGGACGTGTGCTGTTAATAATCTACAATTTGAGTTTTCTGCCAGATTCCCTCCGAGCTCCGTACACTTCCAAGAAAGAAGGGGGTTGGAATTGAAAATGGCAAATTGTAGAAGACTGCTGTCTAGGATAATGGCACGATATTCCAGAGCGTACGCGGGGAGATTCTTCAAGACTCCCAGAACGGGTGCAATCTAATAGTTTGGAGTGAAATTCAATAGTTTTTAAATATTCATCCTAATCGACCAAAGGACTCCTTGCACTGCCTACGAATGAAGAGTGAGAAAAAAAAAATAACTCACAGTAGGTTTGATTGAGACAGGTAAGAGATCCCGGGCCACTTGTTCTTTCACCTTCTCTAGCCCCTGAAAGGACTGTAGGGAATTAAGCAGAATATAAATGAGACAGATCTCTGGCCGTGACCTGTGACTCATTCTCTGTCCCTTCAAAGCACGAAGCAGCACCTCTATTTTGGATCCAAGATAAATGCAACCCGTGAAGCACGGGAATGGGAAGCAGAAATTCTACAGGAAGATTCTACCTGTGGATGGGGGAGGACATTAGCTCTGTCCCAACACCGTATGGCAGTACTGAATCACAGTATTCTCTCAAACATTTTGCCTCCAAAGTATTCCTCTGCCCTCTACGTTTTACCTCCGACAACATATTGCTTCTCTAAACGTCCTTTTCTTTCCCCCTGAATAATAGCACCTATTAACAACTCAGTGAAAGAAACAGGTGCAGTTAGTATAAGCCACCCTCCTTAAATAAGCGTTATCATTTATTTAGTGGTTAATCCATTCCAGCTCCTGTGCAAATCCCTTTCACGCACTTATGCTTTTGAGTTTCGAAACAATGCCACCAGGTAGTTGCTATTTCCTGATTTATAGACAGAGAAATTGAGGCCATGAAAACCTGATAAAGTTGTCCAAGGTCATTTCAGGAAGATGTGCCAGAGTCCGGATCCACATCCCGGTCTGCTTTCTTCCTAAGATAGGGAATTACCAAGGGAAGCCTTGTTATTCCATTTGAACTTTCAACCTTGTACGCCACTGACCCAAGATGCTCCAATTATTCAACAAACAAAGCCAGTTACTTTCTGACTGTGGGCGAAGGAGAGAATCAAAATAAGTAGCTCCTGAAGAAAATAGAACATTTTACACGATGTTGCATTTTTTGGAAAACCATCAATTCTTCTCCTTCTCGTATTTTTAAAAGCCGAATTTTTTCTCCAGGAAGTCACCAGCAATCTTTTATAAAATGGAATTTGGCGTGGTGGGCTATATGTACCAAAGATGCTCACAAAAAAAAAAAAAAAACATCTCCCATGTCCCAAACTGCTGCTACGGTATGATGACTTGGACATCCCTCCACAGGGAGATGGGGTCTCCTTCCCTCCGTGTGAATCTCAGGGGATTGGTGACTGTGCCAAAAGTCTGACAAACTTTTTTTTTTTTCCTGACTGGTTTCCACCCAACGCTCTTGAGTTACTCCTTCCTGAAACCAGCTACTATTCTTGGAAGGAATCAAAACTAGCCCGTGGAGAGGGTCCCCCTGTGAGCATTCTAGCCAAGAGCCGAGCAGAGAGCCAGCATCATCAATCAGCAACCAGACAGGTCGGGGAAGAGGCCTCTGGGTGAGTCCCATCCTCGGTGAGTTGAACCACCAGCCTTTGCAACATCCTGCTGTAGTGTGCTCTGCCTGGACCAGTGACCTGTGACGTCCCTGAGCATGTCACCACAAGTGTTCCATGCCACTGACTGGGTGTCCTGGGAGAGGCAGTAGTGACTGAGACTTTACAGTCATCCCGAAACAGGTGCAAGGAAGGGGTGAACTCTCAGAGCTTCTACGGCACCAATTCTTAGGCTCCCCAAAATGATGGCAAACTTTATCGCAGTAAAGAAGCGAGGCCGGTTTGGCCGTCTCAGGATGGCTTCGTCGGCTCCACTGCCATGCCTTGTCCAATTAGGCTTCAAAGTCCTACAGAGTAGGAAAGGAGATCTACAGGGCTATTAAAATCCATGCTCACCAGGACTTTTTTTTAAAAAAGTCTGCAATATATATGCTGCCGGAGTTCTTGAAAATAGTCTGTTCTCATGCATAACTTAGCTACTCTTGCACGTATTTAATTTCAACTTTCAAAGTATTTCCTGACTTTTTTTTTTCTTTTCTTGTTCCCACGCTGCACGCCTCCTACATTGGTTTCTCACTCTGCATTCTATATATTCCCTCGCCGCTAGTCACAAAAGTTTTGCCCGGCTTTACTTTCGGGCTTCTACAAGGCATAGGTAAGAGGGCAGAGAGAGAGGTCTTCCAACCTGGCAGGTTTCTGACAGATTCTGCCGAAGCCTCTCTGTTGCCCACTGAGAATCGCTGCTTGGTGGTGCAGCTTCAGAAATCATTTTTTAAAATGCTTGTTAAAAAATAAAAAATTAAAAAGGTAAACACTAGCTTGTTCCCCATCCAAATTAGGATGATATTCTAATTAGTCAGGTTCAAATTACCCCTCTATTATTCTCTCCAGATCTCCTGCCATACTCCTACCATTTCTGAGCAAACATCAATGGTGCCAATGTCTTCAGCAGTGTCGATCGACACTGAAATGGTTCCAGCTTCCTTAATATCACCACCAAATGTCTTATTAATTAATTGACGATGCTGTGGATAATAAGCTACCAGTGTTGTTAAACCAAGGCAAAAAGCTGTCGGTGGGCGGTAGCAGTTCCAGATGAGCAGAATATCTGCCAGCCAGCGAGGAGGAAGAGAAGGCAAACCTTCTCCACTGGCCATTAGAAGTAAGAAAGCAGGAAAATAAAATCGTCGTTGAATTATTTGGAGGTGAGTTGCTCCCCAGGTTGCTCAGGTGAGCTTTGGTCCCATAATACCCACCGTGCCCACAGATGGCTCATCTAAGGGGGACCACGGCGGCCTCCTCTCGGGTTGGTTTCCAAGCCCCTTTCAGAATTTGGAGTCAATGTGATTCACTGGACCAGCCACACAATGAATAGGTGTCCCCGGGGCGCTCTGTCAGGTTTACGATGCAGGAAGTCAGGGTGGAACAAGAAGAGTGAGTCTTGGGGACAAAATAGAGTGAGTAATCATAGAACAATGAAGCCATCTCTGCCACCGGGCTTTGACTCAGAGGACTGGAAGGGAGACTGATTTTTCTCTCCCCGTCCGTCCTGCAGTTCAGGTGAACGCAGCCCCGAGAAGACAGTCATTGCTCCAAATGATGGATGCGATGTCCCAGACGGTGTCACCCTTACCGCCGCCGGTGGGATCCGGATGACTTTGTTTGCTCAGCTGTTCCTGGCTGCACGCATCTTGCCTGAAACCGAGACAATAGAAAGAGAGGTGCACGGATCATGGGATCCATCAGATGGATGAGGGGGCCCAGGGTGGGGCCTCCCCTCCTCCACTCATCAATCTCCATGGCGCAGGTGAGACGGTGGCACCTGCCACAGCACATGCCACCCTCAAGCTGAACAGTACCTTAGTGCGTCCCCAGCCGGCAAGCTCACTGTGATTGATGAGAGAACTCTTTGCCCCTTCAAGGAATGAGCTGAGAGTGGTGGGTGCTTTTCTTTCTTTCTTTCTTTCTTTCTTTTTATTTATTTATTTATTTTTTTATTTTTATTTTTGGTACCTGGGATTGCAACCAGGAGTGATTAACCACCAAGCCACATCCCCAGCCCTTTTTAAAATATTTCATTTAGAGATAGGGTTTTTGCTAAGTTGCTTAGGGCTTCCCTCAATGGCTGAGGCTGGCTCTGAACTCACAATCCTCCTGCCTCCGCCTCCCAAGCCACTGGGATTACAGGTGTGCACCACCAGCCAGTTGGTGCGTGCTTTTTATTATCTATAATCAATCATCCCTAAATATCTAAGGGATGGGTTGCAGGAACCCCCCGGGGTACTCAAATCCACAGTTGCTCCAGTTTCTCATATGGCATGGTGAAGTATCTGCGTGTAACTTGCGTACAACTCCTCTTATATGCTTTAAATATTCTCTAGATGGCTTATACTACGTAGTAGAATGCACATTGTATTGTTTGAAACTGTACTGTTTAGGAGCTCATGGAAAGGAGAGCAAGTCTGTGCATGTTCACTGTCGATACTATTTTTCTCCAAAAAAATATCCACCCACAGTTGGTTGAATTTGCAGGTGTCAAACCCACAGACACCCAGGCAGGGCCGGTTGTACTTTGTGAAAGGCACAAAGCCATATCTTTACCTTTATCATTCTGGAGTTCATCTTTGAAGCAGATACCACGTTTTCTATTTTAGAGATCAACTGAGGGTCAGAGATAATCAATAATTTGCCAAAGGCTAAATGGTTCCTTGCTATTGAACATTAAGCTCCAAAGAAGACAACAAATATTTCGCCAAGTTGGCTCACCATTCTGTATAGCCCGGTGCCTGGCACACAATAGGCATTTAACATTTTTTGGAATGATTCATGAATTAGCAAAGACATAGATGAATAGAGTGGCAAAGCCAGCATTTATGCCCAGGGCTCTGAGCTCACAATAGGACCACATCATCTTTTATGACTAACAAAGTCAACCAAATGTAAGAAGAAAGGGAAACCATTAACCTATGTCATGGGTACAGATTTCAGGAGTGATAACTCCGTTTGATGAACTTTTTTGAGTTTGAGGTCTTTTTTTATATTTTTTAATTCATTCATTCATTTATTATTTATCTATTTATTTTTGGCCTAGGACACAGCAAAACCAATGTGCACGACTCATTGGTTTTTGTATCTCATCCTTAGCATTATTTTCCTCTGTGGCTTGCTGTTCGACATCTGGGCAGAAGAGTTTAAACTAACGTTATAAGTGAAAACACTTAAATTAAAACTTCAAATATCCCCTCAACTTATAATTAAATGGACCATCTGGTTCTATTTTACCGAAAGTTGGGGCCTCATTCAATGTTTTTCCTTTTTCAGCAACAAATTTTATTGGGCTGGTTCTCAATCATTTTTATGTCACAAAAACAATTACAACCAAGGCAATATTTTGAGATTATTAGACAGAAGCAATCTCTTACCTGGGGATAAAAATATTGTGGGTTTTTTTTTTTTTTTTTTTTTTTTTTGTGTGTGTGGCCAGATCATTATTTAAGCTCATCTGGGAATTAAAAAAAAAAAAAAAGAAAAGAAAAGAAATAGTTGCTTAGCTTAACACTTATTGTGTTCATTGAAGGGAAGGTTCACACTTTTCTCCAAGTGTCTCCATCCTACTCTCTGTTTAATTTGGATGAAAACCTTGAGACGAAAATGCTGATTTCTGCATATTTTAACAGGGTTGAGCGTCATTCGGGGGTGTCTTAAAAAAAATGTCCAGTAAGCAAGTTACAGACTCCAGGCCCACTGTTAGCATATGAAGAAGTTCGCATCTTCCTGACAGGTCTCTTCCATGAGCCGGTGGAACCTGGAGAGTGTTAATTAATATTTGAAGAGGCGATCCTCATTTTCCATCCCCGTGCCCTACACGTTTAATGAGTGCAGTTCACTTAGTAATTTTAACAAGCCCTCTGATTTTTTATTTAATTGAGTCATAGTTTCTCATCTTTTCCATATTCTCTGCACAGTGGCTCCTGTCCACAGTATGAGGAGCTGTGTCCGAGTGGGGCACACGGAGGTCAAAGTCTGAAGGAAAGGTAAAGGGACCACCCCCCTCAGCTCCAAGTCGCTGAGCACAGGCAAGGATTCATTTAACGTGGAGCCTTGAACTCCTTACTATAAACTACTACGAGGTTAGAGAGGTGACGTACTTCATCTTAAATCTACATCCCAGAATCTTATGAACATCTGTGAAAAAAAAATGAGGTGGTCCAAAACTGGGGTACCTGACCTGGGATGGTCATGAAAACATATAAAGCTAAAAAAGGCAAGTTCTAGTCACACAGTGGATGTTTTTCTTCTCTTTCTTGGCTTTCTCTTTTTGGTAGTGCCAGGAATTGAACTCAGGAGTAGGTAACCACTGAGCCACATTCCCAGCCCCTTTTAATTTTTTATTTGGAGATAGAATCTCCCTAGATTGTTAGGGCCTCACTAAATTGCTGAGTTTGGCTTTGAACTTGCAATTCTCCTGCCTCAACCCCCTGAGTAGTTGGAATTACGAAGTTGTGCCACCACACCTGGCTCGCCCAGTGAATGTTTAAGGAGTGCACAGTATATAACCAGTAGTGCTCTCTCTTCTGAATATTTTAGAGGATCAACAAAAATCCCTGCTCTCATGGATTGTGTTACCATCCAGTATCTTACATTTGTTATCGTGACACACAATACCCAAGGAAATTGATTTATAAAGAGGAAAGGTTTATATTGGCTCATGATCTCAGAGTTTCAGTCCATAGTTTTTGGCTCTATTGCCTTTAGTCCTGTGGGAGATCATACAGGAAAGGCAGGGCACAGGAAGCTGCTCCTCTCTTGGTGGCTGAGAAGCAAAGAGACAGAGAGGAGCCTAAGCTTCCAATATTCTGTTCAAGGACATGCCTCCAATTACCTAACTTCCTCCCGTGAGGCTCCACCTCCTTCCCAGTAGTATCATAGGCTGGTAACACAGCCCTTCATACATGGGCCCTTCTGGGACATTTATCCAAACCGTAGCATTCATTTTATGTTTAGAATAAAAAGTATTTTTGCAAAAATATGTTCAGATACATGAGTAGAAATGGATGCAGACTCTGGGGAGCAAAAGATCAGTGAGACATTGGTAAAGGGACTTTGGTTGGTATATTAGCTTTATCTATTATTGACGTGTTGTTAAACTATTTTTTTAAAAATGAGGAGGCATTTTTTGACTCCGTGGTACTTGAAAATAAAATAGCAAAGATAAAAGCAAAGCAAAAACAAAACAAAACAAAATGAGCAGACAGGAGACATATCGCACTTGAGGGACAATTGGAACAAGAAGCAAAGACAGAAATCAGAGCTGAGTGCTCATCACAGAGTACGAGAAATATGTCCAGAGACTCCCCTCCATGCTCCCCACCTTGGCCAAGAGAACCGCATTTCCCCTCCATCCTGGGTCTGTGGAGACTCATGGGCAAGCCTTGGAGCACAGCTTCTAGAAGGCTCCTGCAGGTCCTCACCATGGGTTAGAAGGGCACTTAGAGATGCAGGAAAAAAGTAGCCCCATACCAAGTAGAGGAAGAAAATGAAAATCCATGCATCCCCGCAGACCACGTTGAGGGCCATGCCATGCACCGACACACCTTCCCGTCAGTGTAGGAATCAAAGCTGTGGATGCCAATGTCTTCATTTTGCCCCCCTTTTTATTTTGGCATTGAGAGAATCATAGGGCGGACCATTCAGGGACACCCCAAGCCCTAGTCAATTTATTTTGGAATAGAAGAGACTTGAATAGAAGAGAAATTGGATTTTTTCCTAGTCCGTGGTCTTAAAACTGGTTGTTATTATTTTTACATAAGGAAGCTGTTGGTTTCTATGTTAATTTTTATGGTGTCATTTTTTTTTAAATTATGCATCGAAAATGCTTATTTAGGGTGGGCCATGCAGTGTTCTGATACATGTATCCATTGGGTCATGTTCTCATCAAGACGTTTACCCTCAAACATTTTTTGCCATTTCTTTGTGGCGAAAGCATTAGAAATCCTTCTTCTAGCCATTTAAAAATATAGAGCACCGTCAGGGGCCATGGTACATCTCTGCAATCCAGGTGGCTCAGGAGGCTGAGGCAGGGGAATCACCAAGTTCAAAGCCAGCCTCAGCAACTTAGCAAGGACCTAAGCAACTCAGTGAGACCCTGTCTCTAAATATGATATATATATATAAAAAAAAAAGGCTGGGGATGTAGCTCATTGGATAAGTACCCCTGGTCCTGGTACCACACACACAAAATATATATCACAATAGGAGATATCTTTGCTATTTTATTTTCAAGCATGTGTGTGTGTGTGTGTGTGTGTGTGTGTGTGTGTGTAAATGTTCTGAATATGGAAATATTTGGTCAATCGGTGTCAAGTTTTCCATTTCCCTCCCTTGTTAGTAGGAAAGCTTGCTTTGAAAGCTAGTCAGTGTAACAGAAGCGGAAAACTGGGCTTCGAAGTTGAAATTTGGTTTTAATAAAAGGGAGAAATTAGATCTTAGAACAAAGATCCATAGAATGAAAGATTAGGTGGTACCTACCAGGTTCTCACTGGTATATGGAAAATTGGTAAGACGGAAGAGACACATTTCACAGAGACTTGAAAATGTGGGAAAATTGGCCGTTCACGATAGTGAAATGCTCATTCATTCCATGCCTATTAAAGGAACACAAAAGTTGAAAACATTATTTAATTCCTCCTCTGCTGTTCCCAGAACACAGGTCAATTATTTCCCACTAATGTGTTCTCAACCATGCAGTACCTGCTCGCCATTTTTTTTTATTCGCTTTATGGGCCCTAACAATTTGATCAGTTGCCAACCACACATTGTAGATGGGCACGGAGCATCAGAAGATGTATCACTTATTCACTTTGTTAATAACGTGAAATGTAGACGCTAAGGCCCCTGATCACCAACGGTGGGTGGACCACAGCCGTGCCCCATTGGGAACACCTGGAATATTCCATGTGAATTCCACTGAGAGCTCAGGTCATTAGCATACCAACGCCTTCCCATGACACTTCAGACCTTCCTAGAACTAATACTTTCCCCACAGAAAACTCCGCAGTAATTTTTCAAGCGGTTTAAAGTCCCCATCCCCTTTTTCTATATTCTTGTTATCTTGGTAGAGGAAAAGTAAAAAATGACAAGTGGAATCAATTATTGAAAGGCCCTTAGAAAAATTGATGGTCTAAGACCCGAAGAAAAGAGATCTCTGTAATATTATCATAGAAAACGACCCCTTGCAAGAAAATGACAGCCAAATATTTATGACTATTTCTTTCTGAGACTTGACAGAATATTAATGGGATATTTCATTTGTGTTTTTTTTTTAAAAATCAGTATATTAAGCATTCAAATTTCCTCTTCATTGACGAAAACGTCTCCATCGCCACGATAATATTATTGCTCTTAATGTAAAGTAGGATCTTCAAGCACTTCATCTTTGCATTTATACAAGATAATGTCACCGTTAATGAAAAAAAAAAAAAAAGCGACTCAGAAAATGAACCCCATTACCTTTCCTTGATTTGACTGTGCTATTTAGAGGAGCAATAAATATTTGTAGCCGATCATAAAACAGATTGTCTAATGTTACAAGAAATTTCTCTTGAAGCAACAGTGAAATCAGCAGCCTATCTTCATTTGGCCACAGGCTGAGGCATCAGGCAATGTCTTCCAAACTCAGGGCTTTTCTCAAATGAGAATATTCACTTCAGGTATCTGCTCATTAAAACGGTCAAAGAAGCTTTCAAATTTCCATCGCAGCTCTCCCATCCACCCAGACAAAAAGTACATACCGTACAAAATAAACACGTCAGACTTTGACCGGGGGCCTCTGTTCCACCGTGTCCCTTTCATGCAAGGTCTTCTGATTGAATTTAATCACGAAAAGATAATTTTGTCAAGGGACGTTGGTGCATCGTTGTATTTAAGTACCGAGATACTTTCCCCTTTACAAAGACACACAGAGACTTTTTTTTTTTTTCACAATGGATTTCCCTACTTCAAATGGATTAGCGGATTCAAAGGGCAGACTTGGTCCAGAGTCACTTTGTTAGGGGGGGTATTTCTGCATTGTGACCTTCTCAATGAAGCAAGCACGTATGATTAAAAATCACTTCCTCTGTGTCGCATCCTATAAGAAGTAGGGCCAGAAAGAAGGAAAAACTCCAATAATGCATTAAGACCTAGCACAGGGGGTTTTGGCACAAAGAAGGTTTTTCAAAAGGAGCCGGTTCTAAGAAGGATGAGCGATGTTTTCCAAGTCAGTTTCTCCTAATCAAACAGAATTTCAAAATGCAAATTGGGTTTCCGTCCTGCGCCAGGTAATGCTCAGCCATCGGCCCCGAGCACCCCACCAGCTCTGAGGCTCCTTAGCTCACTTTCTTGGAAGGAAGACGACGTTGTCAAAGACATACATCTGCACACTTCCCTCTCGCCTCATCAGTTTTCCCCATGACATATGGAGCGGAGGTGTTGATACAGCAGCGGTGATGATTGGCTCAGCGCACCGTTATTGAGCACCTACTGTGTTCCACATTCACGGGTTTTTCCCTTTTTTTCAATTAAGTCCCTGGCCACCTGGAATCTCTGTACCACTAATGAACTGCTTGAGATGAACGATACAGCAGCTGGAAGAGGACATCCCGCGGTGGTGGCTAGAGCTTCCTTGTCTTCACGTCAGTGACCACTGGAATCGAGGGGGAGATTGTTGGGATCATACATCCTAATACTTGTGGTATTGCAAGCCCTATCATTTGATAAAGCCACTTTTTTGGGGGAAGGAGTGTGAATTAGATTAAGCCGAGTAATGCAGCTGTTTGCTGCAGGAGGCTGAGGAGTATTTGAATAAATTATTGATATTGTTTCTTTCCTATCAATTGGGGGTGATGATGATGACCACCGGGCAGCTGAACCCTCCCAATGCTGAGATCTGGTGAACTTCCCCATGTCCAAATCTAGGTACTCTCCAGTGTTTCCCCCTTAACATCCTGCAATGGGTCTTTCTCCTGTTTTCCCAAAGTTATGTTGTGTCCCAATGTGGGTAGGATCCACGAAGGATCTCTTTGACTCATGGAGCCTCATTCCATTTTAACTCCTTAATCAAATCATCACCATGGGCTGGGATTGTGGCGGATCCATGGTGGTGGAGCACTTGCTTAGCATGTGTATGAGGCACTGGGTTCGATTCTCAGCACCACATTATAAATAAATAAGTAACATAAAGGGTCTATCCACAACTAAAAATATAGATTTAAAAAAATCATCATGAAGTGTGCTGTTTTCCTGGGAGAAGAAGATCCATTCTTGGTTCTTTCTCCTCAAGGATCTGAATCTCTGAAATCCTCACTGCCTTGATATTTCCAAAGCTGATTGCTTTTTTCTCCCCCATTTCCCTCTCTTTTCCTTCAGGAATTCCAATCATGACCCATCCCGTGCTTGCTCAGGAGAGGCTGAATCGCTAACAAGGTGACTCCCTGGATGTATTACGTATTCTGCTAAAACTCAGTCTAAGAACCCACCTCCTTGGAGTCCGTGAAACTTCATGCTGAATGGCATACCCGGGGAAATTCTTCCCCCACAGTCTGGGGGTCCCTGGTGTTCCCAGTGGGCTGTACGATCACTCTCCTGTTGGGCCTGTATGGACGGTCCTCCAAGCCTGTTGGCGCTGTGTTCTAAATACGCTCTTTGCTTCTCGGTTCCATAGCTAAGTGATGCAAACCCCTGGCACCCCTGAAGCCTCTGATTTCAACTCAGAAAAAGGAAATTAGATGAAAAGTGAAACTAGATGATAGTGCAGGATATTATAACGCTTTTAACATAGAGGCCTGTGTGCGCCCAGAGAAAGAAGTTCCCCGATGATAGAGGGTGAGAAGTGAGTAGCACATTTATTAGAGACAAGTAAGGAAAGCTTCCCCAGGCCCCGAGGGGTTCCAGAGAGGGGGCCACGCATGGCTCTCTGTCTGTCGAGGGGTTTTTTGATGGAAAGTTTCTATATTTTTCACAGTTCAGTGAAGTCATCCCTGGGCAAATGTGGCTTGAGATGTGGCCCCCATGTGCATGAGGAAATAAATTATTGATTTTCCTTGCTTTTATTCTGTTTAAATTTAGATGGTCTCATGATGCAACTGGCCGGGGAATCGAGCAACACGGATTTAGATTGTGGACCTAAAAATGGGCAAATCTGAAACCATCATCTAAATTATAGATTCCAGGAGTCTGTTTTTCTTTATGAAGGGGCATTCTCTCGATAACCCTTCATATAAGTGCAGTACTCCCTTGATTCTAAGTGCTACTGTGTTTCTTTTAAAAAGGATAGAAGCACCATATGTGTTGGCACAAGGAGGCTGAGGCAGGAGGATCACAAGTTCAAAGCCAGCCTCAGCAAAAGCAAGGTCCTAAGCAGCTCAGTGAGACCCTGTCTCTAAATAAAATACAAAATAGGGCTGGGGATGGGGCTCAGGGGTTCAGCGCTTCTGAGTTCAATCCCTGGTACCCTCCCCTGGAAAAAAAAATGGGTGAAAGCACCTATATTTATAATATCAGATCTTGATTATGTCCTTAAATTCTCACAGTAACTCTCTAAAGTACGTAGTCCTTTCACTTTGTCAAAAGGTCAAACTTCAACAACTTCAATATCTAAGTTGCCTTTCGTATTGATTCTAGAATTGGGCCACACTTCATTCTATAAAATAGGGTAAGTGTGTTGATGAGCTGAGGAGAGGAGATGGGTGTTGTGAAGAAAGACTTTAAAAAAGCAGAAACAAAAAGCAGAAGAGGTCATATCAAAGTGACTTTCCTTGAAGGTAGGGAGAGAGAGACAGAACCTTAGGTAAATACTTGATTGATGGCTGTCATTTCTGCCCAAGGGGTAAGGCAGAAGGAATTTCAGTATCAAGCCACTGGAAGTCCGTCTGGGAAACTTGGTTCCTCTTTCTCTCCTCTGGTCTCTTGGAAGGACAGATATAACTGAGTTTCCATCTGCAAAAACGTGGAACTTTAGCATGAGTGACTCCATCTTGGTTTTTAGTTCCATCTGTTAGAGTGCACTGTCCCCGTCTAGTCTAACTCAATGGCCTTTCGTAAGTTTGGGTCTAATAAACATTAGCACAGCGAAGGAAATATTGGCTTGAGAAAGTGGTTTTCCAAAAAATCATGCAACGTAGGAGAACCCTTTTTGGACTCCATATGCTTCTCATTCTACACGGTAAGATCTTCACCAATCTAACAATTTTACTACCTCTGATGTCCCAGACTTTTCTTTTTAGACTATCAATGAAATAGAAATAAATTAAAATCAGCTTCCCCTGACACTATGGTGAGGGAACATATAAACACTAGCTTTGGCTCCCTTATAGTAAATGCATCAAAAGGTGTAGGCACAGACACAGCAGGTAGCCTCATACACTTAAGTCCAAAAATGAAACATGTCTTGGAATTTCATTCTTTACAAATCTCAGGGGAATAAACACCTTTGATTTAAATAGTACCTGTATCTCAAGCAAGTAGACAACAGTCAAGAAGATGAATTCCACTTAGCAGGAAATAATATCCAGTTCCATCCATTTACCAACAAATGCCATAATTTCATTCTTCTTTGTGGCTGAGTAATATTCCGTTGTGTAGATATACCACATTTTCTTTACCGATTCATCTGTTGAAGGGCACCTAGGTTGGTTCCATAGCTTTGCTATTGCAAATTGAACTGCTATAAACACTAATGTGGCTGTGTCCTTGGAGTACGCTGATTTTAAGTCCTTTGGGTATAAACCAAGGAGTGGAATAGCTGAGTGAAATGATGATTCCATTCCCAGTTTTCTGAGGAATGTCCATACTCCTTTTCATAGTAGTTGCTAGTCTCAAAAAATCCAAAGGCCGATTGTTCTCTCTGATACATGGCTGCTGACACACAATAAATCCAGGGATTGGGGGGAGATGGAGAATAGAAGTCCATTGGATTAGACAAAGGGGAATGCAGGGAAGAGAGGAGGAATGGGAATAGGAAAGACAGTGGAATGAATGGGACAGAACTTTCCTACGTCATACATGAATACATGACCAGTACAGCATGCACAACCACAAGAATGGGATCCTAATTAGAATAAGTTACACTCCATGTCTGTATAATGTGTCAAAATGCACTGTTTGGTTCCATATAACTAAAAAGAAAAAAAAATCATTTTTTTAAAAAGTTGCATTCCAGAATACTTGGTTAGGTATCTTAACAAATGCCCTAGTGAGGACTTCAAGCTGCAAATAGATACTGAATACAACCTGAGAGTCTAGAAGGACTTGACTTTAGAGACTATTCTAGAAGAACTTAACTTTCTATCCTATTCTGTATCAAATGTGATCATCGAATTTGTTTTGTAATGAATGCATTAAAACACGTTAACTATTAGGGTTCAATTATAAATTTTTAAAAAAAGACCTTCTTACTTCAAAACACTTAAACCTGCTTGATTTTAGAAGATTTTTGAACCATCTTTTAAGTGCATGCATGAGCTGAGCTGGTCAGAATACAGAGAAACACTCAGTATCTGAAAACACAGAGCCACAGGTCTGCAGTGGCTGGCCAGCATTCAGTTGTCCCACAACTGTGCTAGTGACATGTGACAATCCCCAGTGCTCCAGGGCTCTGCTGCTCAAGGTGTGGTCTGCAGTCAAACAGCATGGCATCAACTGGCCCCTTGTTAGGCATCAAAGAATCTCAGAACCTTCTAGACACCCACAGAATCAGATCCAGCGTTTTAATGAGATGCCCAGGGGAGTTGACAGGCACTGAGGTCCCCAGGGCGCTCTTTTGAAATGACTCCTTAAATGCCACCAACGTGGGAACTAGAGACCGGAGCCTGAGTCCAGACAGAGTACAAAGGAGGGTCAGGGATTCCATTAGAAACCTGAAAATCCTCAAAGGCCAGATTCCCTGGGATAAAGGAAGATGGCCCCATTTCTACTGAGTTGCTCATGAAACCTGGTCTGAGAGGAGGAGGAGGAGGAGGGAGTCTTTCCCTAAAGTCTCACAATAAAAGAAAACCCAGATGAGTTTTTGGCATTAAAATCCACGTCACCTCCTGTGACCCGGAAACCCTCAACAGAGAACTGAGATAATGTGGTTATGGGTTGCTAGTCACTAGAGAAAACTCACACGAGGAAGCAAGGTCCTTTAAAAAATCCAGACCTCAAACAGGTCCCCCGTACAACGTTCCACTGAGTATGAGATTGCAGAATGAAATAAAAGGAGAGAAAGAAAATGATGATTAAAAAAAAAAAAATACCAACCAAACCAAAGCAATCAGCAGAGACTCTCAACAGCAGAATCACACGTGGGGAGACGGGCAGCATTAAAAACCTGAGTAACATGAAAGATGCTGAACAATAATTGAAGTAAAAATGTCAGTAACCGTCGCAGCAAAAAAAAAAAAAAAAAAAAAAAAAGATATGCAGGCTACTCATGCATGTCGGTTTTTATAATTCCCTCAAGTTTAAGGGGAAACTTATTTTTAAAACTGTCTTAGTCAGCGATTTCACTGCTGTGGCTAAAAGATCTAACCAGAATAATTTTAAAGGAGGAAACGTTTATTGGGGGCGGGGGGCTCATAGTTTCAGAGGTGTTAGTCCATAGAAGGTCGGCTCCATTCCTTGGGACTGGAGGTGAGGCTGAACATCATGGTGGGAGAGGGTGGCAGAGGGAAGCAGCTCACATGGTGGTCCGGAAGCAGAGAGAGAGAGAGACAGAGACAGAGACAAAGAGAGGTCTCCACTGGCCAGATACAAATATTCACCCCAAAGCCACACCCCCAATGCCCACCTCCTCCAGCCACACCGCACCAGCCTCCAGTGACCACTCAAACAATCCCTTGTGCTGTTTTTGCCTATCCATGAGCCTATTTCTCTCACTGGGAAGCTTCCACAATCATTTGTTCCAAAGTAGAAAGGACCAAAACATTTGAGAGTCTTATCTAATCTGTTACAAGGAAGAAACTCTCTTTCAGGACGGGAACTAAACTCCAGTGGCTCTCTCCTTAATACCTAAAAAATGTACTGTCGACATATTAGGTGAGCGATAAACTAGAGCTGGTGGCTCAATTGAATTCCAAGCACAGGAACATTTATCCACATATTATTATCATTGTTGTTGTTGTTATGATGATGATTATTACAAAATTAATTTTATATTAGACTGAGAATCAACCATAAGCTGTTCCGGTTAGCAAACGCACACCGTAAAACTAGATTTCGATGGGCTTGCTTAGTCAGGTTGAATAGGACCCATTAATTTTACCCTCAGAAATGAGAAGGGAGAGCTGTTTAGATCATCTTTGTTTACTTTTGGGGGATGGTTGATGTATTCTGAATTTATCCTATATGGACATCTTAAGGGATTTAAGGTGGAATATTACCAAAAAAAGAAAACTCCTGATAATCACAGCACGCTAACATCTATTGTTTCATGCATTTCAGGGTCACAGATTGACTAAGGAGTTGTGGTCAAAGGGAAGCAATTCACGTGTTCATTTACCAACAAACTGGGTAGCAGCAGTATTGTAAGCATTGCAGTAAGTAAGCAAGTATTGTAAATTTTGCAGTACTGTAAGCATTGCAAGGTAGTCTCCACCTTCAAATGAAAAACAGAGAAAGTCAAGGTAAAGCCTCCCACAGAGAAGTACATTTCCACCCTGGTGTGTTTTACCAATTAATGCTAATTGGCTTCACGAAAATCCTCCAGTTGCAGAGTTTTTCCACCTCTGGTGCTTTCAAATTAGCTGGAAAGCTTGTGAAGAGAGATTTCTAAGCTCCCTACCAAATTTCTAAGCTTCCCACCAAAATTCAAGTCTGGAGTGCATTCCCGAATTTTCCCCTTCTAAGGAGCTTGTAGATACAGCTACTGAGGCTGGTCAAAGGACCACACCTGTGTGCCCTTGGAAGTCCCCTGACATGCAAGCTCTCATGCAACACAGATGTTCCATAGGAAACATCTGTCTGGACCGTTCAGAACAGCACGTGTATTCACTGGTAATAATCGCCTTCTTCCAAAGTATTCCTGAGTAACCCTGGAACTCAAAAGTAAGAGTAGACCTTTCAGGGATTCGTAACCTAGCAGAGAGCAGAGAGAAAATAGTCCAGATCTCATTTGAGGCATGGATGCTCCCAATATGCTTCCCATATATGCAATGACATCTTTGCTAACTGCAATCGCTGTTTGGTCTTTGAATATGTCAAGCCTTTTCTTTGAGGGCATAAACTAGAGAGGAGGCAGGTTCATTTGGCTATATTTCTGAGGCCATTGGGTACATTTTTAGATTTTTAACCATGCCACTTCTTCAGGGAAAAGGGAAGGGGGAACTCCGAATCCTGAACAGGAGCCCTCATGCCTCATTCACATTTTCCCTGGGAAAATGGTACCAAGAACAGCTTCCCCAACCCGATGTCAGGGGCTTTGCTGTAAGATTTGTAGCTAGAAGGAAAGACTGCCACCTACTGAGAAAGACACGTGTTTTCTCTAGGACAGTACACACATCTTGCCTGCCCTGATTTCACTTTCCATCTTGAGAAGAAAAAAAAAAAAAAAATTGGTACAAGTCGGTCCTTGACATTTAAAAAAAACATGCTCAGAAGCCACAGCCAGTGAGATGCAGAAACTTCCAACACTCAAGGACCTCTTTAAGTAGTTCTTTTGTTTAAATCAATGTCAAGTTGTGATGAGTTATAATTACACAGGGACACGGGGAGAACTCACCTGTTGAATCTAAGACTAGATGAAAATGATCAGATTTCTTCTGAATCGGAAGACGCGAACGAGGTTAAAGTGCCCTAATAAAAATTAATCCTGTCTTGCTTTTTTCTTTAAAATTGCAAAACTTCTCCCTTCCCGGCGAGTGCACATGATCTCCCATTTGTGTTTAAACCAAATCATTCTTTCAAATCCTGCAAATCCTTAGTCTAATTTGTGTGTGGTATTTCATGAAGACAAAATGCTTCTCCGCCAAATCTGCTTCAACAAATGTCAGAGACCGTAAAAAAGAGTTTTCAAGATTTCGGATTCTAGAAACTTCTTCTAGGTTCTAATCCAACAGCCACATTTCCTCGCTGTGTGTCCTTAAGATAGTGACTTGCACCAAAATTGGCTAATCTCTCCAACGTGGATCTAATCTCATAGAATTAATTTCATGGAAATGAGATAATACAACAAATTGCAAGATCCAGAGTGAATACTGGATTAATGTAGGTTGCCTCTAACATTTAGGGGAAATGTCCTAAAAGTTAGGTAATATAACTTGAGGAAGTCCTGGTACTTCTAAGATCACACTCAGGAATAATTAAACTCTGAAAATAGAATTTTAAAAAATTCTAAAGCTTTTTCTCCACATTACATGCACAGTTACCACTATATTACTAGCAAAATAGTCTTTTCATTAAAACTTTGGAGATAGATTGTCAATCAAACCGGAGAAGCTATTAATCATTTCATAGGTTTATATAGTAAAAAGTTAGCGTGATTTTATAAGAATCTAAACTGTTTCCTTCCTAAATATCTCTTGCATGGAAGTGCTTTTTCCTTTCAAACGCCAAAATTAAACTGTATGTCCTAATATTTTCTGTTCCCCAATTTCCATATTTCTTAGTTTGTGCATTTGTTTGCTTTCAGTTAAATGTTGCCAAATAATATTGTACCTTGTTAAAGTGATGAGATTTCTGCTGAAAATTCATTTGAAAAATTATAGGAAAAGCTTTGCTATTTCATAAACAATTACACTCAGAAATCAGATCATTCTAAAATGGAAGTTTGAGGCTTCAAGATTAAAAAAAAAAATTGTTGCTGCCTGTCAACAATTGGGGTGCTTTCCAGAAAAAAAGATCCACTGATAAATATGACATCAATTAAGATATTTGTAAGATTTCAAGCTATTTTATATGAATCCCCATTCACTGTGATTGACTTGTTCTTTGCTGTCGGTGACTTGTTTTAGCATGCATTAGCATAGACTCTGTGTTTTTATAAATTCTCATTTATGCCCAGGGATGGTTAGTTACCCAAATGAGAAATACAGTCTCCAGGTGGCTGCTGAGATTTCAAAACTTTTCTCCCTCCAAAAAGCCACAGAGCAGCAGTAGATAGGTAGCTGCTATAGAATTTTATGTCCCGTCCTCATGTAAATTAGCAGTGAGGGTGTTAGCAATGATTTTCCATTGGTTCAACCGGTAGAACTCCACTTAAGCCGATTACTTGGAAATGTGGTAGAGATTTTTCCCACCCTTGGATGAACACGGTCTGAGCCTTGAAGGATGGGTGTTCGGTCCTTCTAGGCACAAAGCCCTAAGCTTGATGTATCCATGCACTGATTCTGAGAAATGTTTTACCCTGATGTGATCAGATGATTAAACTACCCTTGTCATGATAAGATTATGATGAACATGATGTTCTGCAGAGCCTGTTTGGAACCCTTAAATGGACAGAAACTTAGAGCCTCACCCACCTTTTAGGAAAAGGTGGGATAGATATTTTTGTGTCTCTTTGAAGCATTTGAATATGTCACAGTTCAATGACAAGATTCCTTTCTTCTGTTGGAAAGAGGGATAAGGGGGTAAGACTGTTGCCTCTTTCCTATCTCTAACAGTAGGAGAATATATGTATGTTATATACATATCTATATTAGAACATATATATTCTAATCAGAGCTCAGAATCAATGAGTTAGCACACTTGCTAAGGCCAATCAGCATAAGTTCATAGCACACCCCAAAGTGAAACTATTTGAGGTTTTGATTCTTGGAGGGGTTTTAATAACCTGGATTTTTCTTTTCACAATTAAATTCATATATATTATTCTAAACTGGAGCTGATAGCTAGTGTGACTACTCAGTGCCGGAGGAAGTCCAAGTTCACATTAGACGGAGGAGAAAAGAGACGTTTCTATCGTACATTCTCTGAGTGGGGTGGATTGAGTTCACTTACCATATCTTTATACGTTTTAATCTGTTCTTGACTTTATTTCAGATTCGGAGTTTGTTTCTTGCTAGAAGATGAAACACTTCCATATCAGCTTTGTTTCTTGGTGAGTGTATTTTCTTTCCAGAATATCTTAACGGATGGTTTTCCCTGATATTTTATATGTCATTTATTTGTCGGTTTAATTTTAAAAAAATAAAATTAAATGTGGGGATATCAGGAGGGTCAGGGAGAGAAAGAAGGAGGAGGGAGGGAGAGGAGAGGGAGGGAAGTAATCAATGTAGTTCAGGATGTTAGGAGTAGATTGGGGGCAGATGTGGTCCCCCCACCCCGATCCTACCCTCATCAACCAGGATCTTGTTGAAAGCTGCAGACATGGTTCTTGCTCTTCTTTGGATATATAAAGAAATGATGTGCCTGCCTTATAGTTTGCAGAGTACTTTTACCTGACTTGTTTTTCATGATCATCAAATGAGGACAATCAAAAGATCATCACTATTTCTCATTTCTCAGGGAGAACTAAATTGCAATGTCACCTGCCTACATAGAAGAGCTGAGCTGAATTGTCTGACTCTATTCCAGGGTTCTTGGTCTACCCCATACGAATGGTGTTGAGATACCTTCAGGATCTCATGTGCTTCTATTGCACTTGAGCCAGCCATAATTACAACTTTTCGTTGTTGTTGTTGTTGTTGTTGTTGTTGTTGTTATTGTTATCAAGGAAATCTATTATCCTGCCTTATTTCAATTCAGAATTCTATTTCTGTTTTGGAATTTTTCTGGCTTAATAATGTAACTTCGGTGTGAATTTTGTCTTGGTTGGTCAAGTTAAGGATTTCAAAATGGCTACAAAGAATCCAAGGAGTCCAATCACTGTTTACACACAGGGTCTTCATTGTCTCATGTTCACCTTATTCCTGCAAACCTTGTTTGATAGTTATTCATCTACAGGGACATGAACACCACTGATAAAATATGTATCACTCTCTGAATGCCTTAACTTGACAGATTAAGCTTTGTGAAATGTGGAAGTGTTTGTTTTTAATTAGGATGCCCTGTGTGTCTACTAGGGTACGACCTTTCTGCTTAGGTCGAGAGAAAGAATGTAACAAGGAAATGTCTAAAGCTCACTTGTGCAAATTCCATTGATAGCCCATAGAAGCCTTTGATTTAATGTGTCAAAATCTTTTTTATTAAGAAATTGTTGTATCTACCATTTCACACCCAGAGGTTTCTCACCCGTGCATACAGCTATAGAATCTCATAAAAAAAAAAGTGAATTATAGGGAAAAAAATGTGTCTATGAACACCACTGTGTAACTGAAACCTTTTTGTTGCTATTGTTTCAAAAATCAAAAGAGGAATTGAGGTGAATTTCTTAGCTTGTCCTTTTTGAACTTCTGACAATATTTCAATCAGCAACAGAAATGATTTTATTTAAAATATTTAAAAGACTATTAATAGTCAGACTTGAAGCAATTTGAAGCATTCTATTATGTAGAGCCAATGACTTCACCTTTCAGTGCCCAAGTTTTCTTATGTCCTCATGTTAGTGAAATCTGAGTGACATTCATCTTTATAATTACTCTTCCTTTCTTTATTCTTTCCTTCCTTTTCTTACTCCTCTCTCTCTCTCTCTCTCTCTCTCTCTCTCTCTCTCTCTCTCTCTTTCTCCCTCCCTCCCCCCACCTTCTCCTTCTCTCTCCTCTTGGATGATCTCTTATTGATAAAAAAAAAAAATGGAGATACAATTCCTAATCAGGGCCATCTATGGTAATCCCTCCCTGTTCCTCTGTCCCTCCACGGGCACTTTGTCTCAAACCAAGGATTTCCAAGACAGAGAAAACCCAGCCCAGACACATGGATTGCCTGGATTTGAATCCTTGCACCTCCACTTCTGTTTTAATGACCTTGGGCCGGTGACCTTGATTTAAATCCCCTGTACTTGCACTTATCCAGTGCTATAATACAAGAATCTAAAAAAATTCTAAATAACAGCTACTTGAAGTGCTTAGAACAACTATGGGGCATGAAGTACAGATTTAATTAATGCTCCATAGAACCAGTATCATTTTCACGTTTCCACAGCTGAGTTTTCTGTATTTCATAGACTTTATTTTCTAAACCACCCATGATATGGTCTATTTGGGCACCAATGGGAGTCCTGCCATTTTTTTTTTCAAATAGAAAGCGATTGAGAACGATTCAGAATAAATTAGACCATGGAAGACACGGGCGGACCCTTCACTGGAGACTCATTTCCCAAACCTGCTACCTCTAGGGCATTGCCGCCAGGGTAATAGGTAGCCTGTGAATGCACATTTGTGTTCACATTCTCATTTTGGTGGAAATGGACCGTTCGTGGATTCCCAACCGTGTTGTGCAAATACCCATCCATTGAGTGGGTCGGGTTCCTTTCAAGATGGAAAGCCCTTCAACCATGGGGAAACCTTGACCTTCATCCCCCAGAGCTTGACAACACCCAGTGGATAAGGACAGAGCTGAGTGGAAAGGCCTGGGCATCTGGCTGCTTGCTGCTTTCCAGCTAGGTCACTTGAGTTCATCACCTAGGACGTGGGGACAGTAGTCGCAGTCACCTGTCCCTGGAGTTACTGTGACAAGATGATACAGGAAAATCATGGAACTCGGGGCCTGCAACATAGCCAGCCGTCAACACTTGGTGGCTGTGGCATGTCAAGGATGGTTTATAGAGGACTGAACCTCCGTGTGGAAGATTGATCCACAATTAGGGGGATCAACCAGCGAAGCCTCTGTGTGGGGAGGCACCGTGACCTGACGTACCCTCTCATAAATTCAGTTACAGGTCAAAAAGGAAAAGAAAGCTGAGCACATTGGCACAGGCCTGTCATCCCAGTAGCTCTGGAGGCTGAGGCAGGAGGATTGTGAGATCAAAGCCAGCCTCCGCCAAATTGAGGCGCTAAGCAAGTCAGTGATAAATAAAATACAAAATAGGGCTGGGGATGGGGTTCTGTTGTCGAGGGCCCATGAGTTCAATCCCTGGTACAAAAAAAAAAAAAAAAATTAAAAAGGAAAAATCCTAAGGACAGAGAAGTCTTGCCCAAATATTGTAGTGATTCTCCTTTGATCTTTGGTAATAGATTTTCCTCCAACCCAATGCAGTTGTGGTCTGCATGAACTCGTGTACCTTGCACACACAAGGTGTACGTTGCACACCTCATCTGATTTATGTCAGTTTAGAGAAGTTGATTGCCGAGGCCCTGTATCATGAAAGTGAAGAGCAAATATTAGACCCAAACTAACTTAAAAACAAAAGAGAAAAAGGATCCAAATTTCCAGTGTTGTTGTGTTTCCAATTTCAATAATCAGTAAACCCGCCCAAACTTGGAAATGTAGGTTGTCCATGTCTCTTTTAAGTTTTAAAAGGACAGAGTGAAGGAATTCTCTGGATCTATGCCATGCAATGTGGCAGCCACTGGCTACATGCAGTTTAAGTCTAGTAATTTTTTTTAAAAAAGCTAAAAAGCAAATTGCTTGATTCTGCTAAGCACATTTCAAGTGCTCAGTGGTTACATGTGGCTGTCATACTGGAGAGTATGGATGGATATTTCCATCATCCCAGAGAGCTCTGTGGGGTAGCAGCCCATCAGAGAAGTACTCATAGTTAAAGTTTGTAGAATAGACTGCCCAGTGGCCAGGAGCATCATAGGGACATGTTTTCATAAAAAAAAGCAAAAACAGACTTGCATGGATAATATATAAGGAAATGATCCAGCCTCTTTAAAGACTTTGCTGAAATCCAAGGCATTCACTATGCAATGTGAAGTCTCTAATTTGTGAAGTGGTAAACATCCCCCAGAAAGGAGCAAAGAAGAAGAAGAAGAAGGAGAAGGAGAAGGAGAAGGAGAAGGAGAAGGAGAAGGAGAAGGAGAAGGAGAAGGAGAAGGAGAAGAAGGAGAAGAAGAAGAAGAAAAATCTGCAGACTCCTAATGAAGGAAGCTAATTCTGATGGTGCCTCACCTGATTTTCTAATTTATTTATAAGCATCTTTGAAGTGTTTTTTCACTTGCAGCGTCACAACAGGGGATTTTCCAATCAATATTTATGTTACTTACATTACACTTGGAAAACAGGCAACGCTTTCAGAGGTTGACGGATGTGTAAGAAGAGCATGTGAGTTTGGAGACTGTGTCTATCCCTGGGGAAAACACACCCAGGTGGATACAATCCTGCCATTCACCGGGATGAAACTTCAATCCAAGAGACATTTTATCTGCTTAGGTTTTATTGGGGAGCAGTAACTATCCAGTGATTATTCCGTTTTGTCTGAAGTGGAAAGCATCATTAGGAACTCTGAATCTAAAATTAAAACTCAACTCTGCCTATTGCTCCTTACCTTGGATTAAACTAATTAGGAGCAGCCATTCCTTTTTTTTTTTTTAAGTCGGAAAAGAGGAACTAGCGCGTCACCCTCATAGCTCTGACTTTTCCCAATAATGATCATCTTGAGGCTTGAGTTTTAGGGTTTGTAAAATTCTTTTCAGCAAAGCGTTATCACTACAAGGAGCTCATTTTTCTTTTTTTTCCGCAAACGGCCTCACATAACAGGGGAGGGTTGAGAGTTGACTTTGAAGTGTGAGAAAGGGTGTTCCTGGGATGGAACTGGATCTCAAGTCCAAGATCAGTGACATTTGGTTCATGCCGTGTTGCCTTCCCGAGCATCTTGTGATCTACGACTTTGCTGCTAGATTTTATTTCACACGGGGAAGAAGACAGAAGGGGAATAAGCAAGAGATGGAAGAGAGGAAATGGGCAAAAATGAGAGACAGAAAGAGAAAACTGATGTCCGTAAAATAATAGGCAATGAAGAGTCTTGAGTACCAAAAGTCATGCATGGCCCTGGATGGATCCTCGAACACAGAAAGACCCTGAGGTGAAAACTAGGGACATCTGAAAGAAGCAAAAATTGGGTTACTGTCCGTATTGTTAATATACGTTAAAAGTGACATGTTGATTATAATAAATTAATTGTAATGATATGAGATGCTCACACTCTAGAAAACTGAACAGGAGGCATACAGGAATTCTCAACCTGACCTTCCTGTATCTCTGTTAGTCTAAAACAGCAACCTATACTAATCAATGCAATTCCTTTCTCTGCTGGATGTGGGAAGGAAGAAGAATGTTTCCCAAAAGGTGATTCCTGCGATGGTATTTCTGAATGCTGTTATTAGATATTGCATGGAAAAATTCAGCAATCTTATAAGCCTTCTTAGAGGTCCGAGCAAGCTAACACATTGTAACTAGAGCAATCTCTCTCTCTCTCCTCTCTCTCTCTCTCTCTCTCTCTCTCTCCAGAATTTTTTCTTGCATTTTTAAAAAATTATTGGTTCTTTTTAGTTATACATAACAGAAGAATTCACCTTGACCTCATTGTACATGCATGGAAGATTACCTTATTCTAGTTAGGACCCCATTCTTGTAGATGTACATGATGGTGGGATTCACTGTGGTGTATTGATTCAAGTACTTAGGGAGATTATATCAGATTCATTCCAATACCTTTCCCTTGCCTGTATGCCCTCCCTTCCCTTTACTCCTCTTTGTCTAATCTACTGAATATCTCCTCTTCCCCTCTCTTCCCTTATTGTGGGTTTGCTTCCACATATCAGCAAAATCAGTCAACCTTTGTGTTTGGGAGACTGGCTTCTTTCACTTAGCATGAGAGTCTCCACATCCATCCATTTACTAGCAAATGTCAAAAAGTCCTTCTTCATTATGGCTGAGTAATATTCCATTCTGTATGTAACCACGATTTCTTTATCCATTCATCTGTTGAAGGGCCCCTAGGTTGCCTTCATAGCTTAATTGTGAATTGAACAGCTATAACCACTGATGTGGACGCACATTGCTGATTCAAAGTCATTTGGGCATATGTCGAAGAGTGGGATAACTGGGTCAAATGGTGGTTCCATTCCTACTTTTCTGAGGAATCTCTACACTGCCTTCCAGATTGGTTACCCCAATTTGCAGTCCCACCAGCAGTGTATGAGTGTGCCTTTTCCCCCACATCCTCACCAACATATAAGATTCCTTGTATTCTTGACAGTTGGCATGCTGATTGGAATGAGATGAAATCTCAGAGCTGTTTTAAATTGCATTTATATAACTGCTAGAGATATTGAACATTTTTCATGTATTTATTGACCATTTCCATTTCCTGAAGTGTCTGTTCAGGTCCATGGCCCTTTTATTGATTGGATTATTTGGTTTTATGGGGCTAAGTTTTTTAGTTCTATATACCTCCTGGAAATGAGTGCTCTACCTGAGGTGCAGGTGGCAAAGATAGTCTCCTATTCTGTAGACTCTCTGTTCACATTCTTGATTTTCTTTTGCTGTGAAGAGGTTTTTAATTTGATGCCATCCCATTTATTGATTATTGATTGGACTTCTTGAGCTTCAGAATTCTCGTTAAGGAAGTCAGTTCCTGAGCCAGTACGTTGGAGTGTTATGTCTACATTTTCTTCTAATAGGTGCGGGGTCTCTGGTCTAAGGTCTAGGTCATTGATCCACTTGGTTGAGTTTTGTGCAGGGCGAGAGAGGTTTTCTCTCATTTTGCTACATATGGATTTCCAGTTTTCCCAGCACCATTTTTGAAGAGGCTACCTTTTCTCCAATGCATGTTAGTGGTGCCTTTGACTATGAGATAACTGTATTTATGTGGGTATGTCTCTGTGTCTCCTATTCTGTTCTATTGATCTTCATTTGGTGGCAATACCATGCAAATTTAAGGTCTGGGATTGTGATGTCTCTAGCCTCACTTTTCTAAGATTATTTTGGCTATTCTGGGCTTCTTATTTTTTCAGATGAATTTCATGACTACTTTTTCTATTTCTATGGCAGAGCATCTTTGGAATCTTGATGGGAATCGCGTTGAATCTGTATAGTGCTTTTGGTAGTTTGGCCATCTTTATAATATTAATTCTGCCTATCCAAGACCATGGGAGATCTTTCTATCTTCTAAGGTCTTTTCTCTGTCTCTTTCTTTAGAGTTCTGTAATTTTCATCGTAGAAGTCTTTCACCTCTTTAGTTAGATTGATTCCCACATTTTTGTTGTTATTGCTGTTGAAGCTCTTGTGAATGGGAGGGTTTTCGTAATTTCTATTTTAACTGATTCATTATCAGAGTATAGGAACACAATGGATGTACAGGTGTTCATTTTGTATCCTATGACTTTGCTGAATTCATTTGTGGATTCTAGAAGTTTCCTGATGAAGTTTATTTTTGTGTGTGTGTGTCTTCTAAGTATAGAATCATGCCATTGACAAACAGAGCTAGTTTGAGCTCTTCTTTGCCTGTTCATATTCTCTTAATTTCTTTCTTTGGCTTAATTGCTCTAGGTAGACTTTCAAACTATATTGACTAGAAGTGGTCAAAGTGGGCATCCTGGTCTTGCCTAAGGCACAGAGAGAATCTGCTGGGCAAGTGTCCTGGGGCACACTCTTTCACAATGATGCATTTGAGAACATCCTGGGCTACTTTGGAGAATCCAGTGAAACATAGCATTCTTCTTAGTCTGGCCCTAGGTGTGACCGAATATATTGTATAAAGTGCAGTATGAAATTCTACCAGCCAATTTGCTGAAGATAAGCTTGTTCTTCAGCATGAAGAATCCAGGTCACCAGGACATCGCCCTCAAATGTGGATTATCGGGCTCAAACTCCTGGAACTTCTAATGTGTTAAGCAGAGGCAGGGTCGGAGAATCTGGGCCTCTGGCAAAACTCTATGGGGGTACTTTTGGAAGTCATGGAGTATGCTTTGAGAACCACTGATGTTCCGTGGCTAAAGTTTTTTGGGGTCGTTCAAATTATGCACGACCGAAGGTAACTGGATTTACTTAGGGGTCGTGATGTATCAGCCATCTGAATACCATGGCAGGTTATTTTAGGACAAGTTTCCTTTTCCCATGTAAACAATTAGTGGATCAGAATATGTGTGAGTTGCTTTAAATCAACTCACTACTCAAGAAGTAGTATAAAAAAAAAACCACAGATGGTCCATGACATTAAGGGGACAGCACCCTCACAGAGGTATACAGGCTAAGCCATTAGTTATTAGTCCTTAGCTATGGCCCGTTGATGCTTCTGTATTATGTGGCTGAAGGAGGGTCAGGTCCCCCTTGGGCATGATGATTTCTGCACAGTTCCTGAGCTGTCCAGGTACAGACTTCTGAGTGGCCAGACCCCAAACTCAGCCCAAGAAACTCTGTACATTCACCCCTGGATTCTCTTCCTCTAATACTGCTAGATACCACCTGCTGCTGTCCTGATATCTATACCACGTGCATCCAGATACTCCTGATGTTCACAAACAACTGCTATTTAAAAAGAAAAGGGCTGGGGATGTTGCTCAGTGGTAAAGTGCTCTGAGTTCAATTCTCAGTTCAAAAAAACAAACAACCAAAAAAAACCTCACGTTCATTTGAGAATATTTTTTCAAATATTTTTTTAGTTGTCGATGGACACAATGACCTTATCTGTTTATTTATTTCTATGTGGGTGCTGAGGATCAAACCCAGGGCCTCACACCTGCAAGGCAAGGGCTCTACCACGGAGCTACAGCCCCAGCCCGGAAGAATATTTTTTAAAAATACCAAAAAGTATAAGCAAAAAACAGTACCACCCTCAAATTAGAATCATCCAGAACTTTCCCAAGCCCAGAGAAAACTATAAGTAACATTTTCATATATTATCTTCCAAATTTTTAACCTGCAATATATATTAAGCTGAAATTTGTAGGCTTGCTGGCCATTTCTATTCTACTCTGAAGTTGCTCCTTATTTTCCTTCACTGACTTTTCCAACTCAGATGCTACTTTATCTGGAACTAAAATTATAGATTTTTAAAAACCATCCAACAAAATTTACCCTTTGATTTTCATACCGTTCAAACTCCAGGTTCACTCAGCGATTGCTGATACGAGACCATATTGTCCTACCAAAATCATGACATCATAGGACTCGATGTAATTTTCAACTCTTTTTATGTCTGTGATGTTCTGATGACTTAAATAGTCAGAGTTGAATGGGTTTTGTCCTTTGGTGATTCACACCCCAGGGTCTTAACATCAAATCTCACAATCCAAGGCTAGCTAAATGTCCACTTATATGCTGGTTTGTTTTATTATGTCAATGTTATATCTAGCAAAGATACCCACACAGTGAGCCAAAATTTGACATTTACGACAGAAGGTATTCCTTCCTGCATACCATTTATTGGCTATTGTCTATCTTCCCAACCAGTTGACTACCCTTGTTCTAGGGCATGATATATTAAGATCTTACTTAGTTTATTAAGGTCTTATGCATGTAAACATTTATTTCATCTATGTGCTACCCCGTTTATATTTTCTGCCTAGCCTACTGCTCCATCAACTGTGAAAGCTTTATGACATTGGAATTCATCAATTCTAAGATTTTTTTTTACATGTTAAACATTTTTCTGCAATAGGAATGATTCTTACAGCATGACACAGAACATTAGAAATTTGTATTTTTTTCTTTCTTTCTATTTGCCCCTAAAAGAATGCTGTATATTACATTCAGTCCTTCTTGTGTTCCTGGAGATATTTTAATATTTGGTAGAAGAAAAGATTCTTCTCATTATTGCTCCTCAAGTTGGATCTATTTTCATTTGTATTTTTATTTTTGTCCTGTTAATGTAGATGTTCCAGAAGTGTGTTTTTATTGTTTTTTGAAAAGGTCATTTTCACATTATCTAATGCTTTGGCTTTCTACTTTATCTGAAATAGTTCCTCACTACCTTTTTTTGGTATGTGTTTCTGGTTACATTGTTCAATTCTTTAATTTTTAGTATTTTATCATAATTTTTATCTTTATTACTTTCTCCATGTGCAGCTTATATAGTTACGTACTGACTAGGAAACCCAATGGATTGCCTTTTTCTTTGAACAGAAGAGTAAAATACTTTCATGCTAATTTTCATAAGTGATGCTTATTTAATGTTTTCTGGAATTTGTCCCTGTTTTCTGTCTTTTTCTATAGAACCAAAAAAAAAAAAAAAGAGTCCCGCTTCAAATTTTTAAACAGTTGCTTTGGATGTTCATGGTAACCTCCACTAATCAATCTTTCTTTATGTCTTAAAGTAATTCCATTTTATTTCTTTATTATCTATTCACAAAAGACAAGAAAATTACCACGTTGGATTTCTCTGCCCTTTTCAAACAGTTCATTTGAGAAGATTTGGTTTTAGAAGCAAATGATTGTTATTAAGTTATTATTACACTCAACATCTCATTTCATCAACTATTTTTGACATTACATTTGCAATAATTATTTAAATGCTTTTAAACTCCATCATTAAATCTCTTGGATTGTAATTTTCCTCATTACTGATTTACAACATTTTACTAACTTTTCATCTGTTACAGTGTATTTAGCTTTATCTTAAAGAAGGGCATATACATGGTAGACATTGTTAAGCACTTACATCTCTGAGGATGTTCTTTGGTGACCTCAGTACAGGGACGGAATATTTGGCGTGCATTTTTAGGTTTCACAGGTAACGACATCAAAATTCTAAAGACAGTGTTCAGCTGCTGAAGTTGCAATTAAATATTGCAGTGGAGAATTTGGATACCACCTCCTCCGGTGGTTTGTCTGTGGGTAGTTTGCTGCATTTTCCTGAATGACTATAAGAATTCTTGCTTTGGTGTGAGTCTTTTCTGGGAATATTTTGGTGCATTTTATAAAAAATAAAAATAAAAACAAAACTCATCATTTTTTATTAGCTGTGGAAATCCATGGATTATTTTTGCTTTAATGATCCTTTCTGTTTCGGTTTCTCCTTTGAGAGTGTCCCAGATGCTTATTTTAGATTTCTCTTCCCTAACTTCTACTTTTTGTCTAATAATGCCACTTTTGTCTAATAATGGTTTGTTTAAATAACTTTGTCTTTCTCCTTTGTTTTCAGAAATGGCATCTGAATTTTGCGGTACGTGTGAATGGTTTTATTTGATGCCATAGTGATTCTGATTATCTTTACTGCTTCTGACATACATTTAAATATGCTTTTGCATTTTAATTCACTGTATACTACCTTTACCTCGATGAGCTTTGGAACACCCCCCTTTGGTCTGTGTGTCTCCGTTTGCTTTATTTTTACCCATCTTGCTTCTGTTTAGTGTTTGTTCTCATTTACCCCCAATACTTGCTGCTCATGTATGCAGACACAACTCTCTTTTTGTTAAATTTGGGCTTTAATTCAAGCTGAAATATTTCATTATTTTCTTCTGGTATCTTTAATAAGTCATCTTTTTTAAAAAAAAGACTCTTCAATTTATCCTTCATAATAAAATTCTAGTCTCCCTTCATCATCGAACAAATGAGTGTGTGTGTGTGTGTGTGTGTGTGTGTGTGTGTTGATTTTTGTCTTCTTCTAAGAGTGAAGATCTATCCTTTTTATGTTCTTAACTAATGAGCGGAGCACCCTGGTACCTCGCTACTCTATTTGATTGTGAATCTCATCTTCTTCTTAGATTTATGTCTGAAAAGTAGATTGCAATGGACCATTCTTCAAGAGAAGGAGATCCAAGGAAAAAGCACCTCCTCTCTCTTTTTTTTCAGTAATATGAGGCTATTTTCCTGCACAAAAGCACACATTTTCTTCTCTATCCGATTCTATCAGCTTTTATAGTTAGTGGAAATTCCTCCCATCTTCTAGCAATAGGCTGTCTGTCGGTCTTAATTTTTCGGCGATGTTGTGAGTTTTCCTGGGTCTTGATAGCAATTTTAGAGGGCAGTTGGGAGAGACCGCCTCCGGGAGAAGGACCCAGATGCCATTTTAAACAGAAAACCGTGGTTTAGTTACAAACACGGAGAAGGCCATCGTCCGGCCAGAAGAGAACATCACTGTTGATTCTTCCCATTCTGGGCTGATGGGAGTCCTACTGGGTAATCTTGTCTTCAGAGCCAAATATGGAGCAAGAGGAATAATGCAACTCCTTAACCCTGAATAAAAAATTCCCCCAGATCCAGATTGGCATGGACTTTTAAAGATCTCTTTCTGTGTTACATGGCCTGGAATAAGATTGGCTCAAGTTGGGTATTCCTGTATGACAAATTAAGATGGCAAAAGTTGATATTATGGTTGGATTTTTACTTTTTTTTCCCTACCCTTTGATGATATCAAAACACTTGATTTTATTTTCCACTTCTAAATCATCTTCACACATTTAAAGATTCACTACAGCATAATTTTCACAAGAAGAGCTCAGGAAAAAATAGCCATATCCCTAGCCCTTGCCTTTGTGGACTGGATTGGACAGACCCATCTGTAATGAGCACATCTAAATAACACGCATTCCCCCCGGCTCAGCCATACTTTGAAAATTGTTGTCGATGATCAGGGGAGTGGATAAGGTGGGATATTTTGTTTTCTTGTTTCCATTAGTGTACTACAGTTTCATATGTTTATAACTAAACATTAGCTACATGGAAGACACTCTGCCCTTTGACAACAGTAGCATAACTATCCCTTGTAGAATTCGTGGTACCAATGGTTCTGCTCCCTCCTGATTGGCTAAGATACAGTGCAGATTATTCTTACAGTAAAAAATATCTTCCACGATATTCCCCAAGTAAGTATCACTAACTCTCAATATGAACTATAGGAAGATGCTTGTTTTCTGATACACTGAAATAGGAAAGGTCCTAAGAGCCAGAATAACTAACGTGAATCAACAACGTGATCAAAATTGCCATGTCTTCATCTGTCCAGTGAAGCTAATTCCACCTGTTTTACCAGATCAGCAGGTTTTTGGGAAGGTCAAATCGTAGAGATATGTGAACATGATTCACGCCTAGGCTGGATGTTCCTGTCTCCACCTACAGAGTATCTATTATCAGAAGTTTCACAATTGTGTTTCCTGATTGAAAACCAAATAATCAATAGGGTTTCGTTGAGGATTCTACTAAGAACGAACTAAGCATCTAACATAGCATAAAGAAATGTCTTTTTGCTTTTCTACTTTGGAGGTAAATATGTTGGTATTTAATAGTCCAGCATATACTGCAAGTTTTTTTTTTTTCTAAAAGTGTTAAAACCGAGGGCTACTCTGCTTTAGATCAGAGGAATTCATTAGTCTCATAGAAGGAGACAGGTGTCAGTTACTCCTTGGTAATTTATTCTACGAATATCCATGTACCATATTCATTCTTTCAATACCACTTTAATGGCTTGTAGACTTTGACTGGGGTGCTTCCTAATTAAGCATATTTGCAATAGCCATAGTTTTTTTATCATCAAATCATTCTTGATTCCGACTTTAGGCTTATGGTTGTTTCGTAATTGCTCAAATTTTTAAAAATTTAATTAGCTTTAGATGGCAGAACAGATGGTCTGTGAATCCAATGGTGCTGCATCTATGTGATAATATACTTTGGTTCTGTCTAATGGGGTAACTCTTCTTTTCTAAATTTTCTCATTAAACAGCACTCTCAGTTTTTCATAGTTCCCCCACCACCACCCCAATTTGTGTTCAAAAGTAATGTGAAATATAAATGAGATTTTTTTTCAGATTGCCATCTTGGCCAAACACAGCCTCAAATAGAATAGTATTAAATGTGATAGATCAGTATTTATATATTTAAGGTAATGCATATTCCTGTAATATTAACCCAGTAACAGAAGAATGCTCCCTCCGCCCACAGGATGCAAGAAATCATTTCCCAACAAAGTTTGATAAGTTCCTAATGCGTGCTAGATTCAGGGGGAAAGATCATGAATCTGAACAAACTCTTAAGGATCTCCCAGTATCTGATTGGGTGGGGTAATCAGATCTTAAAACTGATCATGCTGTTGATCACATAATAATAAACTGTCCAGAGAAATAGAAGCAGATGACTAAGGACGTCTAAACAATAATGCGAGGTCGGGGGAGACTTCTTCAAAGAAGCAATGATTCTGCTGAGACTTGGGCAGTGAGCTTCATTAAACTCAGTCACGAAGAAGGGTCGGAGGTACGTTCCAGTCACCGAAGGCTGGACGTGGGTCAGGAATATAACACAAGTGCATGGGCCGAATGCAGGAAGGCTTGGAAAATCACCACGGCCGGACATTTCTGGTTGAAGTAAAAATGCTCCTCACCGTCTGAAGAGTGCAGTAAAGCTATAGGCGTGTTTCAAAAGAGGGGCAGTAGAATCTTACTTGCTCCCGAAGAGATCCCTTGGTTGATTTCAACGTGCAAGTTGAGGTCAGCTGATATCCCTACCACTCAAACACAGGGGGAAAAAAAAGTGTATAGTAAATAGACCATAGCCTTGTCACCGAGAAAATCAAGGAAAAGATCTCTCAATGCCAGCGTAAAGGAAAGATGCCCTCATGATACATATCAGGAAGATGAGACCAACAAAACACCCAGAAAGGAACAGGAGATGATCTTTGAGCCTGGTTGAGTGGTCAAGCTGGAATTTGTATTTCTACAAAGCAAGGACATTGGAAGCCCTGCCTTCCATGTATGAGGGCCAAGAAATAGGCTAATATCTGGCCAGAGGAAATAATATTGAAAACTAACATGAAAATAATCAGTTACCGGAAACATTTTCATAAATACCATGATACATAGAACTCCCATCATAAAATATAAAAAGCCAATTTAAAACATGATAAATAAGTCAATAGCCTTTCATGAAGGCTCCTGCAACAAAATTCATGACCAGAACTTCACAGAATAATTTGGGAAAAAAAATGGTAAAAATGGGAACGTGTATATATACTAGAAGGAGTTGAGATCATGACAAAGGTGTGAAAATCATGAAGAAGCAACAGATTTCAAAATGAATGAAATAAATATAACTTCTAGAATAGGAAAAAAATCATGATTACAATGGGAAATTTTAAAATTCTCCAACAGCCAGGCACGGTGGCCCAGGGCCCATCATCCCAGCAGTTCAAGAGGCTGAGGTGAGAGGATCGTAAGTTCAAAGTCAGCTTCAGCAACTAAGCAAGGCCCTAAGCAACTTAGCAAAACCCTGTCCCAAAATTTAAAACATAAAAAGGGCTAGGGACGTGGCTCGGTGGTTAAGTGCCCCTGGGTTCAATTCCTGGTACCAAACAAAACAAAGCCAACCTCAAACAGCAGATCATATATTATAAAAGAGAATTATTTTTAACTACAAAGAGGACCATCTTTATGAATCAACTAGACAATACGGTGTGGAAAATAAGAGAATAGTTTAAGCTGAGATCCTGGATAGAAAATAAAGAGTAAAGGAGAATAACAAATATTCGAAGAGATCATTACTGTCAATTATCAAGCACGTACAAAAGGAAGAATACTTATTTTGTTGGAGAATGTCAAAACAAGATTTTTAACAAAGGAAAGCAGAACAGGCATATCATCATGAAACATTCAAACACTAAAGGCAAAAGATGAGTCCTTGGGTTTTGGCTTACCCCGTGTGGTTAATGGGGCAGGGCCATTCATAGAGACACAGCAATGGAAGCAGAAGAGAATAAGGCTGTTAAAGTCAATCTTGAACTTGTTAGAAGCCAGTAAGGTGGCAAATATAATAGACAATTGAAGGCCCCAATAAGGACCTAAACCCAGAGGTCTCCAAGGACCGAGATAACGTCCTGGACTTTCTGGAGATACCAGTATCAACTCAAAGAAGTAAAGACATCTCCAGAAAAAACACAGCAGGATTTCTAGACCAAAAGAAAAAAACCCAGGAGGATTGAACTCAGGGGCACTCAACCACGGAGCCACCTCCCCAGCCCTATTTTGTATTTTATTTAGAGACAGGGTCTCACTGAGTGGCTTAGCGCCTCGCTCTTGCTGAGGCTGGCTTTGAACTCACGATCCTCCTGCCTCAGCCTCCTGAGCCGCTGGGATGACAGGTGTGCACCACCATGATTGGTGGGAGATGCTCTCTATTCTCCTGGATTGGCGATTTTTAAGACCACCTCCTAACATCCTAGTCATCTGACTCTCTCCTCCTATCACTAACTATTAACGTCAACACAGATTCTTAAGTACTGACCAGGTGTGGACGTCAGGATCCTTTAGAAATAACAGGTATCACATCTACTCACTTTATTTCTCTAAAAGTTTCAGCAATATTACCCTCTAAATTAGGACCCTGCAAATGGTCTCTGTAAAGGGCCAGGTAATAAAGTTTCTAGATTTTGTGGACCATAAGGTCTCTGTTTAAGCTATTTCAGGTTTTCCACCGAACCATGAAAACAGCCATCTACTACACCTAAAGAATGAAGACAGCTGTTTTGCAATAAAAATTGATTTATAGAATATAGCAGTGAGACACAGACCATAAACACAGGAGACGTTCAGGATTTGCTATAGGATACGGGCTGAGCTGTTTCTAATACTTTTATTGCATGCCTGTAATATTTGCAGGCACAGCATTTATTTTCATTTCCTATTTCTATTAGGTTAAGTATATATATATATATATATATATATATATATATATATATTTGTTTTTTGCTACATAAGGTAGACAAAATATTAGTAAATGCAAACTATGCTAGGAAAATGTAAATTTAATTAAGAAAAAAATTTCACTACAAATTTATATAACAAGTAAGAGTATGGACAGCAATATTTCAATTAAGGCATCTGTCAAAGGAGAAATGACACATAGAAAAGCAATCTGATTGAGAGAAGGGAAATAATAAAAGAATTCACGGTCCTTGTAATAAAACCAAAGTGTCATTTTTCTGGAAGTTCCAAGACATTTTAAAAAATACTCATGAATAGCTCCGTGAGGGAAAAAGAATAAGGGAGATAGCCTTCCAAATAAAAATGTGTGTCCACATGTATAGGCATGTGCATTCACACACACACACACACACATGCACACCCGTACGTACACACACTATTACAGTTATATGTGTATATATATATATATATATATATATATATATAGTAGCTTTAGGAATTCCCACAGAGAATACACATAAACCTAGAAACAAAAAAATATGGGTTATAGGATTATTTTAAAATATAGTTTCAAATATATACATACTAAAAAGACTCTGTGAATATATCCTGTTTTGTCTCTTTGCTACAACTGTAATACAGTGTGTTTTCAGAAAACACACTGACTTCCAGACTTTCAGGAAAATGGAATAAACATACACTGCTCTATATTTTTCACACTAAAAATAGCATATATATATATATATATATATATATATATATATATATAGAGAGAGAGAGAGAGAGAGAGAGAGAGGTGTGTGTGTGTGTGTGTGTGAGTGTAAAGAGAGAGAGAGAGAGGTGTATGTGTGTGTGTGTGTGTGTGTGTGTGTGTGTGTAAAGAGAGGGAGAGAGATGGAGAGATTCTCAAAGGTGGAGAGATCAAAGCAGACTGGGTAGGGATCTCAGGACCCAGGGAACAAACTGATTTTCTTCATTTTCTTTTTTTGGCCTCATAAATCCTACACTGCAGGCTGAAGGATCCAGCAATCTGAAAACATCGAGCGGGACAGGGAATAAACAAAAATGAAAACCTCCTCCAAGTCTGTCCTGTACCAAGTCCCAGGAAATGAGCAGCCTGGGAAGAGAGAGAACATTGAGACCATAACGGCTTTACGCTCGTCAAACACTATAGGAAAAAACCTAGGGGCACCCACCCCTCCACACTCAGCAGAGTTACTAGAGTAGGTCCTCTTCTGTCCCCAGACTGTGCTCACGTGGCCCATCACACATCCCCATCCCCAGTACCAGGGTGGTACCCAAGAAGGCTGAGCAGAGACCTCGGACTCTTGGTGAGGTAGGAGGTCCACAGTCTCCCACAGTCCCTGTCCCTGAAGTGGAAAGCACGGACGTCTACCCCTGTCCTACCTGCGTGGTTTTAGGGAAGGTCTAGCTGATAGTCACTGTGACTTCAGGGAGCCTCGGGGTAGCAGGAGGATGCTCTTCCAACCCTCCCGCCAGGGCGGTATCCATGGAGACCTGGACAGAAACTGAGAGCCCCCAACTCCACCCAACTGGAAACAGGTGCTCTCACTCCAAGTGGGGAGTCCAGATCTCTACTCCCACCTGTGACGAGGATTCACCATCCATTTGTTTTCCTGCGAAGATGGTGGCAGAGTACTAGGTAAAACAGAATATTTCCTGTCCTAATACAAAACACGTCAGAGATTTAATTTAGTATCACTCAACACACCAAGACCAGTTAATCCCAAACTGCATGAAGAAACCGGTCAGGAGATGACAACATCTAGATATAGGGCTGTGTGGACCACCTGACAACGATTTCCATGATTGCCATAATAAAAACGTTCCTTGGATCCATTATGATCACACTTGAAAAAAGATACATATTTTTTTAATTCTTCCATGTTCATAATACTTGTCGCAATGACATTATAAAACATGTATTTGCAATCAAGCGGTGAAGATTTGTGCTCTTTCCTAAGAATGTGAAACCCAGGAGGGCCCACACAATGTCAGGTCAAATTCACTACCAAATCATCAAATTATCAGAGGTCACCCAGAGGCTCGGAGGCTGAGGCAGGAGGATCACGAGCTCAAAGCCAGCCTCAGCAAAAAAAGGAGGTCCCAAGCAACTCAGTGAGACCCTGTCTCTAAATAAAATACAAAATAGTGCTGGGGAGGTGGCTCAGTGGCTGAGCGCCTGAGTTCAATCCCTGGTACCCCTCATGGAAAAGATTATCACATGTCAAGGGTCAAGTACATTAGTGGACATATGATTGATAATGCATATTTAGTTTATTATCAATGTAATTGATGTAATATTAGAGGAATGAATAAACCCAGTTCTTCTTATTATTTTTATGTGATAATCTTCCCTAAGAAATTATGTGCCACACACAAGAATCCTCAAAAGACAGATAACGATCTTTGTTCAATGTGAGAATTGTACATGGATAGCAGAGTCAGGTTTTAACAGCCCGCTAACCCAGTAATCTGGATTAATTCTTATTATGTACTACATCTTACCTTCAAATTTCAGCAAATTCATTATCTAGCAAGTATATTAGTTGCTAATAATAACAACAATCGGTAATATTTAGGGTCTTCCTGTGATTACGTTATTTTGACTTCTGAAACATTATCTATTGATCATGCAGATGAGAAAAAATAAACTTCATGATACTTGGGTTTGGCATTTGTTATGTGAGGTGTCCCCCGCCAAAATGTCATGTGTTGATGCAGGAATGTATATGGCATCATCTGTCTATGGACTGAGACTTCTAAAAGCATGAGCCCCAAATAAACTTTCTCTTCTCTAAGTTGTTTAGTTAGATATTTCCGTCACCGCAATGAAAAGCTGGCTAAAACCTTAAATGAATAGACATAGTTTTAGTAACTACTGTATATATTAACGTAAAACTCATTCCCTGTAGGTCGGTGGTGGCTGACATGAGCATATTTAATGAAAAGAATAGTCTGGGGCTTTTAAAACTGGAATAATGTGCAGACACTTGTCTTAAAAAAAATCAAATCAACTAGGAATAAAACTTATTTTATATGAGAAATATGTGGAACATAGGAAATCATGATTATTATTTATATCACTGAGCATACATCACATATCTTCACTTTGCTACAATGTGCTTAGGCAAAATATTTTGATATAATTTTTAACCCTTTCATATTACAAGGGTTAAAAATTGTATCAAAATAGGATTAGTTCTCTTTAGGAATAGTACATCTGATATTAAGTAACCTATGGCCCTTTTTTAAATTTCTTTTTGCAGTTCTTGGAGTTTAATATAGGGGTGCTGGACAACAGAATTACATTCTCAGCCCTTTATTATTTTTTATTTTGAGACAGAGTCTTGCTAAGTTGTTGAGGCTGGCCTCAAACTTGAGATCCTCCTGCCTGAACCTCCCAAGTCACTGTGACTGCAGGCATGTGTATACCACGCCGCCCACCTACTAAGCTCCAACTTCACTCTTGAGTAAATGATCCTGATTTGTTTTACATCTTATGATACTACATCAAAATATTTCAGGGTAATTCTTCCATGTTCACAAAGATGTGGAACTATAAGATTCTTCATTTATCTCAAATCGCCCCCTGCCCCCCAAAATGGCATCCTTATGAATTATATTATATCCAACTTAATTCTGGAAAAATCTCTCTGAAAACAAATCAACAGAAAACACCCTACTCTCCAATATGTGCTTTTATGAAATAGGAATTTTCAGTGAAACTGCCAAAGGCAGCCTAAGATCCGGCTTCAACTCCAGAAAAAGTATGAATATCACCCACCAATGATTAGCGTCCTAGCTGAGCTGGGTAGTATCTGCTCTGAGTCTCATCTAACTGCTCCTAATTCCACATCATCTTAAGTCCATCGAAACGAACTCTTTTTTTTTATTTCTCTTCTCTCCAAAGCATTTTGCTTCTTTACCATTTTAAGAAATGACATTTTGCGTTGTTCTTTGATATCTGTGGAAATGGTGGCCCTGAGCCCCGCTACACCATAGCAGGAGTTAAGAACAAAACAGAGCTCTGTAAATATACCCAGCATATATTGATTTATGGAAGTCTTAATTATTCTGCACCAAACTGTTGCTTCTTTTTTTATTTCTCAGTTTTCCACAAACTATGAAACCTTTAAAATCGTATTTTTTTCTATGGAGGAAATGACTTCATTTAAGTGTATCTTATTGTAAAAAAAAAAAAAATCCAGTAATGTTGTTACGCTTCTATTTCAATATTCTAATGGAGTTATTTTAGACTTAATAACTTAAATTACCTTTTGTATTCTCAACAAGTAGATAGCGGATTCTAACATAAGTGAAAGTGGAATGTCGGTCGTCCAAAAGAGGGAAAAATTCATTTAGGATCATACTTTAAGGAGACTGGTTATGATCTCATTTCTAGTTAACCATCTTTTAGTCTTATAATGGATTCTCTTCTGGTTATTGCTGGAAGATTTGCTCATGTTGTGGGATATTGAAACCATAACAGTAATTCATAGAGCAAGCCCAAGATGACAGGGAATTCTTCGCGCCTCTGAGAATGAAAACTCAAGGTATGGAAACAAAATGTGCAAAATAGCACCAATTACCCTACAGGTTTGCTGGGTCAAGACCTTCTAGAATATGGAGAATCAAGCTTTCAGGGGTACGGTGGTAAATATGTGTAAACATAACAAAATTTAAAAATTTGATTATGTAGCAGATGGAATCCATTATTTTTTTTGAAATGGCAGATAAATTTGTTTTGTTTCTCCCGGTGGAGATTTTTGAGTGTTTAATTAAAGGCCCCATTGCCCGATCATTAAATTCAAAGAAGCATATCTAATGCGAACACTTAAATGTAATGTCACTCATTAGTCTTTAATGAAGAGAAACTTATTCTTTCTCTAAAGAACAGCTGTAAAAATAGTATCTGTCACCTACAAAATTATATATTCCCCCGATTATTAATGTGCATTTAATGACTTTGAAATATGTCTTCGTGGTAGTTATGAGGCAAGCACCTTTTTTTTTAAACCTTTTTTTTGTTTTTAATTTTACCTGTAAGAAGGTGAACTGAAGTCAGACAACCTGCACTTCAGGACAAGAGACTGAAGCAGAGACGTAGTCTAGTCACAGGTTAACGGATTGGCATGAACTCATTTGGATTTCTATACCATAGCACATTCTCTTGGTGGTCCTGGATCTTATTACTTTTTTGAAGTTGTTCTAATTAGTTATACATGATAGTACAAAGCATTTATGCACTTTGATATATCATACATAAATGGAAAATAATTTACCATTTTTCGGGTTGTACATGTTGTAGACTCATATTGGTCATGCAGTCATGTATGTGCATAAGGTAATAATTCCTTCTTCCATCCTTCCCCCACTCCCCTCCAATCACTGTCTTCTACCTAATCTAAAGCACTTCTATTCTTCCCTAGGACACTCCCGTATCATGAATAAGCATCCACATATCAGAGAAAACATTTGGCCCTTGGTTTTTTTTTTTTTATGGATTGGCTTATTTCACTTAGCATGATATTCTCCAGCTCCATCCATTTACCACCAAATGCCATCATTTCATTCTTCTTTAAGGCTGAGTAATATTCCATTGTGTATATGAACCACATTTTCTTGATGCATTCATCTGTTGAAGGGTACCTGGGTTGGTTCCATAGATTAGCTCTTGTGAGTTGGTCCTGAATCTTGATAGCAGTCTTTGTAATGCCTTGGTCATAAAACCTCTCATTAGATAGTTAAAAGTCATCTGGGGCTGTTTTTACTAAGATCTTGACAACACAAAATTGACTGTGATGTTGGTGTCATTTCCTGACTCTGCAGGATGCAAATCAGAACGTGGTACAGCGGATTGCCATCACTCAGCACAGACTTCTCACCACCTCTATCCCCGCCTCTTCCCCACCACCATTATCACAATCACCACTGTTGTTTTGAGAGAATGTATTTCGACCTACCAGGTCCTCACTTCCTACACCCCATGCAAGTAGTTGACCACTGAATTATGCTAGCTCTGTTTTGGGGGGGGCTGTATGAGGGGTTGAACTCAGGGGCACTCTACCACTGAGCCACCTCCCCAGCCTTATTTTGTATTCTATTCAGAGACAGGGTCTCACTGAGTTGCTTCACACTTCGCTGTTGCTGAGGCTGGCTTCGAACTCATGATCCTCCTGTCTCAGCCTCCCTAGCTATTGGGATTACAGGTGTGTGCCACCTCGCCCGGCTACAGTAGCATTTTTAATCCACTACTTGGTTGATTCTTAAGCCGAAGGAAGTTGAGAATTGGCTTTGCTGATGCTCAGGAAAACCTTTAAACTTATTTTTAAAAGCCATCTATTATCTGTACTTACCCACTTCCATATGTTTGGGTTGGTGGGTCAAAAATCTGTATATTTTTATGGAACATGTTAGAGTGTATCCAGTAGATTCGGTCCTCCATAAGTACAGATTTGCTGTGTTCTTTTTTTTTTTTTTAATCCATGTTAAACAGTGTTCAGTTTTACATTTCTTTTATCCAATCTATAAAAAGGTAAAATTGTATGTGTCATCTTTTGATACTCGAGTACATTGTGTAATGTTTAAATCAGGTTAAACATCTATTATGTATCAAACATTTATTTGTCTATGGAACATCTATCATCTCCGTTTGGCAAAAATGTTACATTCTTGAACGTATTGCTACATTGTTAAAATACAAGACATTGGCAACCGGTTCTGGGTGCTGAGTGCCTTTTTTTAAAAAATTTTTAATTTGTTTGAATTAGTTATACATGACTGTAGAATGCACTTATGCACTTTGACATATCAAACATAGCTGGGGTATAATTTCACATGTTTCTGATTGTACATGTTGTAGAATCACATTGGTCATGCAGATATATATATATATATATATATATATATATATATATATATATATATATACACTAGGTAATAATGTCTGTTTCATTCAACTATCCTTCCTGTCCCCATGTCCCCTCCCCTCCCTTCTCTCCCCTCCACCTAATCTAAGGTAGCTCTATTTTTCCCTAGTGCCCCCCACACACACTGTGAATCAGCATCCACATATTGGAGCTGTCTTTTGAAAGAGTATCCTGCATGTTCAGTTGCAGAAGCACCTAGAATATTTCATGATAGTCCCATCTGCAGACGTACTGATTCCACGGCACAGCACCAGGGGGGACGGAACAGCATGGTTCTATTTATTCAGTCCACAAAGAGCTATTTAGGGTCTCTCCTATTAGATGGAGTGATGTGTCCTCTGCACAGGAGTGTAATGGGTCCCCGTTGTGCACAGGAGTACACATATTTCACCAGTATATCTGCTTCCCCCTGCATTACCAAAGTGATTTTAGGCAGTAAATACTCCATAATTTCGTCTTCTATCCAGGAGTGTGCACCACAAGAACTTAAAGCCTGTGTGTCCCATGGGAAATTATCACCAACCTTCCACAAAGGTTTACATCCACCTCATGGGCCTTTGCAATCTGACTATTCCACCGTCTTTCATGACACCACCACGCACTGAGTGTGCAAGACACTTACTCTTTGGTCGGTTGAATAAAAGGAAAAAGAGGAAGTATTTTATTAATTGAGACAGTCTTTGTACTTGTTCACGGGGTTTTTTATGGTAATTTGATACATGGATACAATGTGCCATAAACCCATGAGACTGATAAGTATTTCCATCTCCTCAAATATTAATCAGTTTGACGTGCTCAGAAATCTGTGCTTTTATTTTTTTGTCATTTTTAAATACATCACCAATTGTTTTGACAAACAACTATAATGTACTGTGCTATAGGAAAACCAGAAGTAATTCCCCTCTGACTGTGTTTTGGTGCCCCTTTGTTAAGGGTCTTTCCGCCCCACACCTCCTGCCCTCTCCACGATCTACTAACCACTCTCCCATGACATTCTTCCACAAGGCTGATTTTTGAGAGTTCAGAAGTGAGTAGGAGCATTTTATGTGCCCTTCTGTGTCTGTCCGACATCAGTTAACACACTGAACTCCAGTTCCACTCGTGATGTTTAGATAGCCATGAAATGTCAGGATTCCATTCTTTTGTAGGGCTCAGTAATATTCCACGGTCCATGTAGACTCCAATTTCTTCATCCACTAGTGGGCATCTAGATAGATTCTGGATTATGAACTTCCTCCTGTCACTTTGTTATTTTTTTTTTATTTTGTGGAATTTTTGTTGTTCCTCTTATCACCTATTAGCATATCGTTGACTTGGTAGTTTTCTTTCATGATTTTCTTTTCTTTCTCTTTTGTATATTTGTTAATCTAGTGAGCTTTCTGCATACTTATGTGTTCATAACATAAATTATCAGCCCTCTGTTACTAGTGTACTATTCCCTTAAGAATTACTTTTAAGGCTGGTCCGGTGAAGGATGAATTCCCTCTGTGTCTGCTTACGTGGGAAACACTTATTTATCTTCACATCTGGAAGGTAGTTTTGCTGGGTATAATATTCCTGATTGGCAGGTGTTTTTCTTTCAGGAGTTTGAATATACCATCCTATTCTCTTCTGGTCTGTGATGTGTCTGCTAGAAAATACGTAAGTCTAATGGGAAGTCCCTTATATGTAACATGACAGTTTTCTCTTGCTGTTCTCAGATTTCTCTTACTTTGATATTTTAACTATAACATATCTTGACGAAGATCCTTTGATTTTGATGGTGATCTTTTGAAGTCCGTCTACCAGAATTTCCCTCTCTTTGAAGATTTCTAAAATCTTTTAAGTTCCTGTTTGGTGAAGTAGGTTTTCCGTGCCTTTCCTCTTTCCTTCATCTTTTGAAATTCCCATATTTGTTTGCATCATGGTGTCCCATAAGTCTCCTACGTTTTCAGTTTCTTCTTGTCGGACTGGGTTCATTTTTGTGTGTGTGTGTGATGGCATTAATTCAAAACAGGTCTGCCTTCAAGTTCAGACATTCTCTTTTCTATGCGTTGGGAGAAGCTCTCTCATGTGTCTTTTATTTCATTAAAGTTTACAGCGACAGGTTTGTCTTTATGTTGGTGCATTCTACATAATAGCAAGATTCATTATGCCATATTTGTACATGCCCAAAACATAATTTAATCTGTTTCCTTCCCCTCTTCCCATTCCCTTTCTTCTACCCTCCCCAATTTGATGGCTCTACTCTACTGACCTCCCTTCTCTTAGTAGTCGTAATGCATCATAATTATACACATCTGTCAGTAAGACTCACTGGGGTGTAAAACTCCATCGCGTATCTATACCATAGGATCTTTATCCATTTGTCTGTTGCTGTGTACATAGCCTGGTCCCATAACTTAGTTATTGTGAATTGCACTTCAACCCCCAGGTTTCAGATTGGCTTTTTGGTGTGTATTTATCATTTCTAACTGTTTGGCGAGTTTCTTATTTATATCATGAACCGCTTTTTCTCATTGATTTGCACTCTCTGTATTCTCTTGCATCCTGTTGAGATTCCTTAGGATCCTGATTGTGAATTCTCTTTTTCAGTTATTGCATAGATCTCCTTCCGATTGAGATCTAGGTGTGGAGAGTGTGTTTTCCTTTTATTTCACGTGTTCTGATGCTGAGGTCTGCAGATCTGGTGCAACGTTTACCTCCATTAGTTTATGGAGTCACTTTTTGAGGCAAAGGTTTTTTTGGTGAGATGGGATTCAGGGAGTCAAATGAGTGGGTACTTTGTCTTCAGTTATAGCTGAGCTCAAAACTTTCCGTGTCTGTGATTTTTTCACCTTTGATTGATGTCAGAACTGTCTGCAGGTACCTTAGTTGTCTAGACGGCAGTAGTTTGTGAAGGTAGTCATTCAACCTTGCAGTGGATATAGATTTCCAAAGGTGCCAGTTCTCAGGGTCCAGAGAATTGACCATGGATGTCCCTTAGCTCTTGTGGCAGCTCAGTGAACATCACCGCAGAGGAGCCAATCAGCTAGATGTTGCTGGGGCCGCTGTGAGTCAATCATCAGCCGGCAGCTGGAAGTTTGCTGGCAGCTGGAAGTTGATGTTGAGAGCCACAGCCAAGGGGCCCCAGCAAACTTCCAGCTGCCAGCAAACTTCCAGCTGCCGGCTGATGATTGGCTCACAGTGGCCCCAGCAACATCTAGCTGATTGGCTCCTCTGTGGTGATGCTCATTGGGCTGTTTCCCTGCCCTTTCAGACCACGGAGCTGCTCATTGGGGGACTTCTTTGGCTCCGCCCACGCGACCCAGCCAATCGGCCTCAAGAACAGGAGGATTGTGGGAGGTGGAGAGGCTTGTGTTTTGGTGTGAGAGGCTTGTGGGAAGCCGGTGGTGGCAGTTGGGCTCTGAGGGGTTTTCCTGAGGAGCTGTTTTGTTTGGTGTGTGTGGTTCTAAAAATAAAGTTAGTTTCTTTTGACAAGTGGCTCCTGAATTGTGCCCAACCAGACTGCGGCATTTGGTGGCCCGTACGGGGAAACAGCTCAATGAGCATCTCCAATGAGCATCACCACAGAGGAGCCAATCAGCTAGATGTTGCTGGGGCCGCTGTGAGCCAATCATCAGCCGGCAGCTGGAAGTTTGCTGGCATCTGGAAGTTTGCTGGGGCCCCTTCGGCTGTGGCTCTCAACAGCAGCTGCTGCCACAATCTTAGTTCTATGACACGTAAAGAGGACATCCTTTGGTACCTCAGGGCCAGCAGAGATGCTCCCAAGTATCTCGGATATAGAAACTATATCCCTGGAGCCATAGGTGGTGAAGAGACCTCGTGCATGACCCTCTGGATGAAGGTGGGAGATGCTTCTGCCTTTAGCAACGGCAGCGGTAGTACCGGAGCCACCAGATGGAATGAGATTTTCCTTCAGGTCCTCAGCCTGACCACAGATGACCTTCTCCAGTCTGGCACCACCAGCCACCCTGGATTTCATGTCATGAGATGCAAATAGAAATTCCTTGAAATTCCATGGGGTGGGGTTCTTTTAAGTGTTTCTGGTGGACAGACACCACTGTCTGTCCTGGTGGACAGACAGACACAACTGAATCCAGGACTTTGTACCAGCAGCTGCAGTCCCAAGGGCGTTGGCTTGGAAAGGGACGGAGCAAGCACAGGTGGCCTTGGTGTTTGGGGGACTGGTAGCTGTGTTTACGAAACAGTGTGTGGGGGTTGGCACCTTCTTCAGGTCCTCTTGGACGGTCTTGGTTGATGCCAGTCTTTTGGCACCAACAGTTACTGCTCCTAGGCCCTGGGGTGGGGAAGAGAGCGTCCCAGATTGTCACCGTACAAATGCAGCTACAGCAAAGGCAGGAGCTGATCCCTACGCTTGTCTTCTGCCTGGTGGAGGGCACACGGCCCCAAGTCTTTGGGCTGCATCAGGAGCCCAGGTGCCAGCCCCGAGAGCAGATGGTGGGTAACTGTGACTATAGCTTGGTTCTCAGGGTGGGGGAGGCCCACCCCCTTGCTTGCTCTTTGGAACAGAGCAGACCTTCTGAATCCAGCCAGCTCTGCAAACTGGACTTACAAACCTGCGGTGGAATTCCTTGCCGTTGGGACTGCATGTTGGCCCCTTCCCACTCCCCTGGTCCGGCCGTGTGGGGTCCCTCCACCAGGGAGCTGGGGTGGAGGTCACTATTTGCTTTACTCTTTTCCAATCCTCCATGATGTTTAGGATTCCCCTCGCTTCTTGGGTTCTCTCTCAATCTCTGACCTCAAAGTACTGTTTGTGCTTTATTGTTCTGGTTCTTCCCTGTGGCCCCAAGGGGAGGCACTTGGCTCTGATCTGCCATCTTGGATTCTCCTCCGCCACCAAAGCAATTGGTATGTGAAGTTTCTCCATGGAATGAAATTGAGCAAATCATGCTACGTACACCTATGAATGTACTAGGCTAACTTTCACCTTTATATTTATATAACCCTCAACTTAAAAAAAAAAAAAACTATACATAAAGAGAAGGAAAAGCCAAGAGAGAGAGAGAGAGAGAGAGAGAGAGAGAGTCAGGGGCAGACCGCAAGGGAGGGAATAGAGCCAATTATATTCCACGCATGTGTGATTCTGTCAAAAGGAACCCTAGTATGATGTTTAACTCGAAAACATAAAATTTCTTTCTTAAAGTCACTTGAATACATAAAATTTTCCAAAACAAGGTAGAACATTGTTATGGCCACTCCATTCATGTCTACTTAGTTTGTTCTGTATTTTTAAATATGTGCCCTCAGAGAGGTTGATGGGCATGTCATGCTCTATCATGTGATAAGCCTTTCCTATGATTTTCTCTCTGAATTTCCCACCTTCCTAGTTCCCAGCCAGCCACAGCAAACAACCTACAATCTGGAAAACATATGTTCATCTCTCAAGGCTCGATGGAAAGTATATTTACTTTTGACTAAAACTTCTGATGCTTTCCCTGGGTGAAGCAGCTTGCTCCTTGAAAACAAAGATCTTGCTTTCCTCTGTCTCCACATGATACTGTCATTTTATTGCATGTATTTATTGATCGGTGTGCTCACTCTAAAAGTCAGGTGGCCTGATTTTGCTGTCTAAAATACACTTAGGAATCCTTAAGTACAGTTGTGCAGCTACCATAGAATGGAGCCCCTTCCATTCAACACCCAGAGCTTAACAATTCTAGCAGAAAGACAACCTTCACCCCAAAAGTCCTAGGAGAAATTTCATGAGGGTTTCTTATTTGCTCAAACTTGGATTCAGCCACATTTAGACTCGAGGTAGGTGAGGGTGGGTCCCAGGGAGCTGGGGTTTTGATCAGCCTTGTCTGAACTGCAGGACAGAGAGTTGATGACAACTTTGCTGTCATAAACCAGAACCAACCAGCTGTTTCCAGAAATAGGGAAGAGATGGGAGACCAGTCACGGAAACAACAACTTTGCACAGTTTCTCACATGAAATAAAAGACTGGAGATGGATATTCGTGGTTTTTTTTTTTTTTTACAAAGGTTTTCATGCTAAAATGCCAAAATCGAGCCCATAAAATGAAGACACACCATCCGTCACCAACCAAAACTTTTCAGAGCTCAATTTTTTTTCTGAAACTCGGTTTTGTCTTGTTACATTTCCATATCAACAGGATGAATTATATCTTTGGAAATCTCCGTTGCCCTGCTCGATTGACTGAAAAAAAAAGAGCTAATAATTCACGGGAAATGGCTTTTCTCCTTCTCTTCCTGTTCTCTATGTCTCTGTATGCCTATCGATCACATAGATGATGCCTTTCAATCCTCAGAGTGTCCATTCAGGACCGTGAGTACACAGGGCACCACTTCAAAGAGATTGGTAAATTTATTGAACTTTTCACTTGGCCCGATTCATTTTCCATCTCTTGCTTTCTCAGAACTCTTCCAAGAATGAGTGTGTGTGTATGCATAAAATCTTTGCATGGGTAAACATTTCCCAGGATGCCTCTTATCTGTGGAAATGGCTTTATATTTGTTCAAATTTTGCATTTCCTCTTTTCCTCTCATCCTTCATTTATCTCCAAATTCTCTCACTCCCTGGGCTCTACTGGAGGAGTTTAGAGATAGTCTTCCGTGGTCTCCATTTCTCACTGGGTTCCAAGGCCGCCATGTTTTTTGTAAGCTCATTCATCATTTTCTCCGACTTCTTAAGAGACAATGCGCTCTGAGAATCTGTGTTGACCTCTAACCCAATTCATTTAAAGAATTACCTTGTATTCTGGCTTGTCACCCACTTATTCCACTGAGGCCACAGCCTAGTTATCCCAAAGATTTTGCCTCCACCTCTGAGACCATGTATAATGTAACAATGAAAACAATCAACATGTGTAAAACACAGGTGCCCAGGACTATGCTAAATTTGAACAAATCCTATCTCGGTATTTCACTTGATTCTTATAACAACCCTGAGAGATAGACCCTATTTCCAATCTCCAGAGAAAAATCAATGCTCAGAAATTTGACTCCAGGGAGCACAGTTGAGCTCAATCCTGAGTCTCTAGCCACTGTATTCAAAGCCTACATTTCATCTAACTCCATTCTCTCTGAGTACCCTCCATCCAATCAGCTCCCCTGTTGTACCCTTCCAAAGAACATCTGAAGAACTTGTAATTTGGGAAATCATCAGTTTAGCAAAACTCCAAGTAAAAATCCACTTTTGCTCTCCTGGCTATTCTTGTAATATTGGCAATGAGACTTCATATCCTTTAAAGGACACTAATACCCTCCTTCGTACATGATTTCCCCTTAGAACCATAACGCTTGGAGTACAGGGACCAACTCTTGTGTAATCAGCCCCCCACCCCCAATAGCATCTTGCACATGATAGACTCGCCATTGATGTTTGTGTCTTGGTATGTTTTCCGCTGCTACATCACAGCACCACTGGCGACACAAGTTATAAATAAAAGAGGTTTACTGGACTCACAATTTAGGTCCAGTGTTCTGGAATTGCATCTGGGGATGGATGGCCTTCTTTCTGGGTAGGGTTCTAGAGTCATGAAGGGTTAGGGTAGTGTTTTAGGAAATTCTAAAAAAAAAGAAGATTACACAGGATCCAGTGAGAGGGGCAGTCTTCTCCCTAGCAACGAGTTTACTTTAAAAACGACACACTTCGTCCACCATCTCTCGGGCAACCAGCATCAGTAAGATTTGGAGTATTCTACCTACGAGATCTAAAGTCATTTTGTTCACGTCAGAGATGTGAGTGATTCCTGGAGATCTCCTGGCATCTCATCCTTGGCTCCTCATTGATTTACAGTAGACATTTATCAGTTACACGGAGAAGCTGGATCTTGCTCTCTGCTTAAAGCACACTACGAGACCTAACACTCAGGGGACAACACCCTGCGATCTCACTTTCCATTCATCCAAAGTTACCTTCTTCTTGTCCAGATTCATAAGTCCAAAAGAAGAACAGAGGAGGAAGGAAAGAAGTCAGAAATAGTCCCACAGGGAATAATTTTGACAATATTTTGCTTTTTTTTTTCCCCCAATAGATAGTATTATTTGTTGGCGTTTACTTTATCATGGATACTTGAGAGTTGTACGTACAACGGGGTACCGTGTTATGATCTCATGCATGTGGATCTTGCGCACATGTTTAAATCAGGTTAAGCATGTTTATCTCCTCAAACATGGATCATGCCTTTATGGGAAGACTTTCAAAATTCTCTTCTCCTGGGTTTTTGAAATGCACCACACGATATTGCTTGAGTGTGGAAGTCTCAGGGAACCCAGGCAAATTCCTTCCTATGGAGACCCAGGTCTGACTCCACTAGAGCATTTTAAACAATGTGGAGTGTTGCCTGGTGCTGTGGCCCACATCTCTAACCCCCAGAGGCTCAGGAGGCTGAGGCAGGTGGATTACAAATTCACAGTCAGTCTCCACAGCCATGGAGCGAGGCCCTGAACAACTTAGCAAGACTGTCTCCAAATAAAACTTAGAAATGGCTGCAAATGTGACTCAGGGGTTCAACACCCCTGCTTCCAACTCTGGTTACCCCTCAACCCCCCCCCAAAAAAAGAACCCTGAAACTAGGGCTGGGTCTCCAGGATGCATTATTTTCTGTGATTAGCTCATTCACAAGCAGGGTGATCAGTTAGGGTGTGGGTCTTCACCTGCAAATGGGCCAGGTCTCTTTAGGGAAGGGATCTCATCAATGAGGTGAAGATAGAAAGCCACTCTGCGCATGCACTGCGGAGCACACAAGCACTTGTTTCAGAATGATTCCTAACCAGCTCTCCTCCGGGCTTCTCCCTGTCATGTTCGCTATTAACAATTAGACCCATTAGGCATGGTCAAGTGTGCATCTCCTCCGGTGACAATGCTCATAATCACAACGGATCCTCTGGCCCCTGAAATGTCATGTCTTTTATGATAGGATTGCACTGCGCTTGTGAATTTGAAGCCCAGCCACCTACAAATAGTCTTGTTTGCCATAATATTGTGGCCGTGCTTAGGTGTTCTCAACGGTAGATGATGTGGGATAGAGGTGTTCGAAGTTCGCACCTGTTTGGTTCATAATTCTAGAAATGCATGTCACTCAATCCATCGGCCAAATCTTGAGCTCACTGCGCTCTGTGCACAGAGACAGGGTCCCCGCCCCCACCCCACTTTCTAATGGCCCTGAAGTTTTACTGGGAACAGGTGACATGCACAGGTAAGAAAGAAACTCAGTGTCAAGGGCAGTCTAGGGATTCGAGTGCTGAGAGGTGATGGGGATAGGAGGGCATGTTTCACTCCCTGCGCCAACCGAAGAGACAGTGGCCAAAACAGGTGTCACAGTAAGCTGGACGGACCGATCAGACTAGAATGGATTTAAATGATCCCTGGGCTGGGGCTGGGGCTCGGTGGTCGAGCACTTGCCTGGCTCGTGTGAGGCCCTGGGTTCCATGCTCAGCACCCCATAAAAATAAAGACACGAAATAAAGGTCTCGTGTCCATCTACAACTAAAAATATTAAAAGAGGAACAGAACGACGTTGTAGGCAGAGGAAAGAGTATGAGAGAAGGAAAGAGAAGGAAATCATTCTAACAGTTGGTTTTTATGGAACATGGGCTCTGTGGGAGGCAGGCTGCTAAATATTTGATGTGTGAAATTCATTCAGAGGGAAATTAAGACAAAATCAGAGATGTTGTTGGAAGGGCTTGGAAGAGTCAGGGAGGTGGTCTGGGCCGTGGTTTTGGTTCTGCCCGTAGGTGATCTTTTATCACACTAAGATCTTCTCCCTGTGTAAGTTCTGCTTTTTAATTTAATTTTATTTTATTTTAATTTGATAAATGAATGGTGTGTTCTAGAGAAATCTGGAAGTTTCCTCCTACTCCATATTCTACGGGAAAAAAAAAATGTCAACACAGGGAAAATGATTTGATAACAGTTGAAAACGGGTTGGAAATGCTTGTGAGGCCTTGGCACTTCTGCACTGAGATAGTCGGATCGTCATTCAGTCATTGAATAGCATGTTCGGGGGAATTTCCCAACTCATATCATTTTTTTTTTTTTTTTTGGAGGAGGAGGTACAGAAGATTGAACTCAGGGGCACTCGACCACTGAGCCACCTCCCTAGCCCTATTTTGTATTTTATTTAGACATAGAGTCTCACTGAATTGCTTGCAGCCTCACCATTGCTGAGGCTGGCTTTGAACTCGCCATCCTCCTGCCTCAGCCTCCCGAGCCACTGGGATGATAGGCGTGCACCACTGCGATGGGCTCATCTCATTGTTTTTTGGATTTTGTGAAAACAGAGCCAGGACTTAGTGATGAGTTTACATAAGGTCCATGAGGAACGGGAGGGGGTGTGAATGAACAAATAAAATACACAGTGGCTGTGGGCCTCGGGGGGATCAGGTGCCCTGTCTGAAAGCGGAGGTCACGGCTGCTTGCTGTCCGTTCTTGGATGGGTGGGAACGTCACCGTGTCCCATGCTTCTCAGCAGTGGAGACAGGGAGCTGTGACTATCTTTAGGACTGCATCCATCCGCGGTACTTTTCACACATCCACCCGTGACTCTTAAAGCCTCTCTCTGTTCATTTCAGGGAAGAGAGCTTTGAGCCCCAGAGCAGTGAAGTAACGCATCCAGATTTTTTGCAGACATCGAGAAAGGAGGAAGATGGCCAGGCACAGTGGCGCACGATGGCACACGCCTGTCATTCCAGCAGCTCGGGAGGCTGAGGCAGGAGGATCCTGTGTTCAAAGCCAGCCTCAGCAAAAGTGAGGCCCTAAGCAACTCTGTGAGACCCTGTCTCTAAATAAAATACAAAAGAGGGCTGGGGAGGTGGCTCAGGAGTCAAGTGCCCCTGAGTTCAATCCTCTGTACCCTCCCCCCCAAAAAAAAAGTGTATCATGCATAAGGTGGGGAGGGGCAGGGAGAAGGAATGAACTACAGTTCTGGGCCCGCAGGTGGAACTACAAGAGCTGGGGACACTGTGCTGCCGGACCTAGGGAGAGGCTCTTCCTCATCTCTCTCTCTCTCTGGGTGGCTTTGATCCTTTGGCGCAGTCAGCTGTCTGCTGTGACCTCAGTGGAGATGGAGGCCCGTGCACATCTGGAGCATCAGCTGGATCAGGGGCACAGCCTCCATATCCAAGTCAGCTTTCGCTGGTATTCCATGCTGACCTCTGTGGGTTTTAATAATTGCATATTCTTCAATGCTCCTGTTATTTATCGGGCTGGCTGGTGCAGGGCCCGTGCCATCCCTGGTCACTGCAAAAGTACCCACCCAGCCACATCCCCTGCTCTATCTTGCCCACCTGTGACGACTCTCTGCAATTGCAGCAGCATCATCAGAAAGGAATTCCAAACCTAAGGCCTCCCAAGTGTGCACAGTTAATATCAAAGCCTTTGACATGATAAACGTTTTTTCTTTTCAAGACATACTGGAGCCAGAGCGGTGGTGGGTACACGTCTTTAATCCCAGCAGCTCGGGAGGCTGAGGCAGGAGGATCGAGAGTTCTAAGCCAACCTCAGCAATTTAGCGAGGCCCTAAGCAACTCACTGAGACCCTGTCTCTAAATTAAATCCCAAAGGGGCTGGGGGAGGTGGCTCAGTGGTTACGTACCCCTAGGTTTAATCCCTGGTATCCAAAAAAAAAAAAAAAATTAGACAGCTCTCAAAGTGTGTATGAAATAGTTGACTATGAAAATCCTGGACTCTGTATTTTTCCTCTCATCCTCAACAAAGTCAAGAGCTTTACCGAGTCCATCACCAATCCACCTGTTCAACATCTTCAGCCGTATCCTGCTGGGAGCTGACTCTCAGGCCCCTAACAACTTTATAATCCGAGCCACTTGAATCAAGATTCCTGTCCTGGACGATGCCAGGTTTTGGCTTCCATTTCGTACCCGATTCTTCTGTCAAACTGTTTGTTGAAAGTTTTGCCCTTTAGTTTCTCCCCAATGATTTCTTGTTTCCTGGGTTCCTCTAGATTAATACTAACAGCTGTTTGTCTATCGTGTGAAGCTCTTATATAATTAAGACTTTATCGCTCGCAGCCATTTATTTTCAAACCTGGACTGAGCTCACTTGTTCCATAGTTTGGAGAAAAGTTCTTTTTTTTTTTTTTTTCCAGCGTCATTTCTTATGCATGCTCAAAAATAAAGACGACTTAATGGACGATGATATATCCCCTGGCCTATAAATATTAATGTGAGTGCCATTAGTTGGAGTGGAACGCATTCATTGGCGAGAACATTCCTCAAGAATATAAATGTTAATTTATTTTTTGCTTTAGAGAATGTATTCTTTGCATTTGGAATCGTTTCTGCCTAATTGGTATCAGCTCTTCTCACATAAATAAATGATATAAACTAAACTCAAATTACCAGCCCCCCCACCCCACCCCGTGACCCAGGAGAGGCCGAGTTCTGGAACCTTCCTGGATCTGACCACTGATTACGACAGGCATGACCATCCCGCGAATGAGATGAACCCTTTTGGTTGACACCGTGTGGCTTTGATGTCAAAGCGCAGATAGAACATCGTGGAGCTTCTTTCTTCCCGACAATATTTCATTAGGTACAATTAAAATATACCAAAAAAAAGGAGATGCTCCTTCTACAAGGTATTGTCGACCATTATCTAAACCATCCACGAATAAATCTAAGTCAAATTGACCTCCTTGATCTGACCTGACTCGATTTACCTATCTCTTCTATCTGCCTGTCTAATTCTGGCTTCCTGGGGATCCAGTTAGAATTAGCATCTTGGAGTGGACATGTTCTCTTCCAATGAAAGTTTCCTAAGTGAATGTAAAATAAAAATAATAACGATGAACCACATCAAATGTGGCATCTGTAGAAAGTTGGATTGGGATGAGTGATTGATAAAAAAAAAAATAGTCATCATTCTATGGGGCTTCATAGTTAAAACAGAAAGAGAAAGTTGAAAGTGTTCAAAAGCAGGAATCTGTCCTAAGATTCAGCGTGGTGGTTGTAGCACAAGGAATTTGGTCTATTTGGGTCTTAGGGGCTGCTTCTCAAATATAATAGCTGACATTATTATTTTTTTTTTTAAAAAGAGGCTACAGCCAAATATCGCTCATGCATTCAATAATCTAATTAGGAGAAGTTGACTGCAGGCATGAGTTGGCTGATTTGAGGATATGAAGAGTTTCTGAGAGACAGTTCTGAACTCTGCATCTTCAGAGCACGCATAAATCCCTTTGGGGAGCCCCTCTCTGTCTCTCCATTTCTCTGTCCCTTGTAAGTTCATAGGATATGAACAGCCCAGAAGCATCTGCTGCTGTTTGTCCTGACTGAGCTGAGAGCTGATAACAAGGAAGCCTACAGACACAGAATAAATGAGACTCCTGGCATTTCTCACCTATGTGCACTATTGAGCGCACACTGTGTGCAGGTGCTTGTGCACATATTCTATTAACTTCCTTTAAGTCAAAGGTAGCTGGTCTGTTTGCCTCATCCCCTTGTTTCACAGGGATGCACGTTTGGACTGAGAGAGAAAGACGGTACAAGCTGCCCAAGCAGCAGCTGGTGCATAGTAGAGGCAAGTTCTGCTACTGAGCAGCAAGTCTCTAGAACTTAGCTCTTCAGAACCCTCCCTTCAAACTCTGGATATGAGCACAAGCAAACAGATCCACTGGGATCTGATGGCTGAAGTTAATTAATGGTTGATGGCTCAGTTCAAAGTAGAAATAAAATGCAATGAACTCCATAGATCATTTAATCGAACAGAAAAGTATCTGTCATGGTGGATTACTCTGTTCAACATAGAAAAATAAATGCAATACATTTCATGCATTCTTCAACAACGTTTTAAAGATTTAAAGGTCAATCCTGAGGTTACATATCACCGGAGTGAGATAGAAAATAAAAATTTTCTTTCCTTTTATTTTTTTCTGAGTTTTTAAAAATTTTAGTATAAAGATCACGGACCTTTAACCAGGTAGTTGCTGCAAAAATAATTAGTGGAAGCAGTTATCCATTTGCCCTTCCCCATTTCCCAATCTTGCCTGTTTATATGCTGGAGCTAGTTAGGTAGCTTGGCCAATGGGTGGTGGCAGGATGTGACAGACTGTAGGTCTAGGCTGAATTATATAATCCTTTCCTCTCTTTCCCTTCTGGTGTCCATACCAGCCATTGCTAATGGACATGACACAGAAGGGCTACAAGACCCAGAAGGGCTGCCCCATATCCCAGCATGCACTGGAATTCATTTACATACTACTAGACCCAGAAGGGCTGCCCCATATCCCAGCATGCACTGGAATTCATTTACATACTACTAGACCCAGAAGGGCTGCCCCATATCCCAGCATGCACTGGAATTCATTTACATACTACTAGACCCAGAAGGGCTGCCCCATATCCCAGCATGCACTGGAATTCATTTACATACTACTCCTGTTGGGCTCCTAATTGGCTGTTTTAGTCAGCTTTTTTTTTTTTTTAATTGCTGTGTCCCCAAAGACCTGACAAGAACAATTAGAGGAGGAAAAATTCATTCTGGGGTCTCATGGTTTCAGAGGTCTTAGTCCATCCATGGTCAATTCCATTCCTTGGGTTCTGAGATGAGGCAGAACATCATGGCAGATGTGGGTGGTGGAGGAAGGCTCAGAACATGCTCAGGAAGCAGAGAGAGAGCACCACTCAATTAAGACAAAATACATATCCCCAAGGTTTGCCCCCCAGTGATCCACCTGCACCAGCCACACCCTACCTGCCTACAGGCACCATGCAGTTGATCCCTATCAGGGAATTAACATGCTGATTAGGTGAAGTTCTCTTAACCTAATCATTTCACCTCTACCCTCAGGGGCTTGTTGAGGATACCCCACATCTAAACCATAACACTAACTGAGGTTTGCAGGTCCTTATTCTGCAATGTGGGCTAGCCTTATCCCACTCCTAGGAAAGTTTAATGATCCATAGGTGAGAAGGGAACATCCATGATTGAATCCATGCACTTTGTATTTATTTATTTATCTATCTATTTATTTTTGGTTCACCTTGGAGCAAACCTTTCTTGGAAAACAGAATTCGTTTTCCATGCAATAACCCATAGTGGCTACCAACATCCCAGGCCTCTGGGAACCTCAGAACGTAGAAACTGAAGGTGACAGTGTGTGTCTGATGAGGGAATGGTTGACTGTTACCCGAAGCCTTCCGTGTGTGATAGCAGAAGTCGCTCTCCTCCATAGCGAAGGGGTGTTCTGTGGCCCATGATGGTCTCTGGGCATTGAGGCCAGTCCTAAGAAGCTATACCGCTCTGGGACAGAATTCCAGGAAAAACCACAGCCATTGGCTCGGACACTTTAGCAAGGATTCCTTAAGGTCCAAGTTTCACCCTAAAAAAGATATATATGAAAAATGAACAAGTCATTTTGTCATCGTTTCTTCTCTGTTCTAAGAAAATATGTCTCCTTTTAAGGGTTTGAGATTACAGATCTCCCAGCTAATATCCAAATAAACTTCTGTGTCATCTAATCCCCGGAGATGTACTGCTTCAGAATGTATAAATATTTAAGGACGTTTAAAGGATGTCTCTTTGGTTTTATGTTATAAATCTGGGAATTTACTAGAAATATCTGGGGAGGGGCTGGGGTTGTGGCTCAGCGGTAGAGCGCTCACCTAGCACGTGCCAGGCCCTGGGTTCGATCCTCAGCACCACATAAAAATAAATGTATATTTTTTAAAAAAGAAATATCTGGGGAAGTTAATCCCCTCCACTACCTTTTAAAGGCCCCCAAATCTTGTCTCATATACAAATAAGATAGTTAAGGGTCTCCACTGAGAAGATTCCTGGATATCTCAGACCTCCTGGGCACACATCAATCCTTCCTCATAAAAATAGTGCGCTTACCTAAAGGAAATATCGAATGCCAAATATCGACAGCACCGGCCAATCTGAGATCCTCTCTTGTGAGGATTTGTCATCCTGTCTTTCCAATCATTTTCCAATCCCACCTGCTTTCCGATCCTTGGAAGCTGGCTTTCTGTCTTGCTAGGATTTGCTCCATAGAAAATAAACAGATGGGGCTGAAAAAAATCCAGAAATACAAATGGGGTAGAAACTGCCACAGGCTTTTGAACAGCATCAAAACAAGTTGTAATTTCTTTTTTTTTTTTTTTTTTTTACTTCTTCCTGTTTGACAAACAGATCTCCTGGAACACCAACCGCAGTAGGCTTTCCATCTCAGCCGCCGTCCAAATAAGTTTTATTTTGTCTTGTTTCTCTCGAAATCCAAAGCTAATTTTAGGATTTTTTATTTTATTTTTTAACTTTGATGAGTGAATGATCAATGACTGGTATTTGGAAAGTATATTAAACTAGGGGGGGTGGGAAACTCTGTGCAAGACATCAGGATGTATGGATTCCTTTCTTTCATCAGTGAGGAACTTCGGGGGCCCTAATCTCATTAATTAAATCGCCTTCAAATAAAGGCCACGTCCGTTGACAGCTGACAGAGATAAATTATGCCCAGGATAGATTTCAGTTCTCTCGCATATGCTTACCCTTTATGTGTGGAACTTCCCCATACAGGCATCTAAGTTAAACATAATTTTTTTTTTTTCTGAATACTCTATGCTATACCTGATTTTTTTGTTGTTGTTGTTGTGTTGGCAGAACTTTGTCAAGTAACTTCAAGTCTAGGATTTGGAGAAGAAAAAGAAAGGGCAGAGAAGCTCAATGCAGCAGCTCAAGGCAGACCTAGGGGACAGTTGGGCAGGTTGTGTCCTGCACAAAGCGCCGGGTTCAGGTCATGAATAGGGACTTTAAATCCAATTTGAGTTCTGCTCCCCCAGCCCCCCAGTCTGGTGGCTCCATCAGTTTGTCCTGTGAAGGTTTCAAGTTTGTCCAGCCCCTGGTGGTATACCCTTTAGAAAAAGACCCTTTTTTTCTGATTCACAGAAAGGCCCCCATATGTTGCTGGCAGTGAACCGGTTGCTTGGCCTGAAAGGGGTGAAGGCTGTGTTGGTGATGCTCTCTGCTTCTGAGGCCAAGGATCATGGTAGCACTCCAGTGCCTTCAGAAACACAATAGGAAGGCCTGGGCAAGCGAGGTCAAAGGTGGAAATCCCAGGTCCACTCTGGCGGTCCATCAAAAGTGGGGGAAAGAAGAAGGGGGCATGTGCACAGAATGGTACAGCGACAGCAAACGTGAGCAGCATCCCTGGATTCCGTCTTTCTGTGCTCAAATCCTCCATCTCTCCAAAAAAAAAACGCTGCTCATGCTCTTCCTCCCTGCTCTGTTCTTAGTTGCTCTCCTTATCTCAAAGAAGACATTTGGTATTTGTTTTTTAAGGATTGGCTAGCTTCACTTAGCATAATATGTTCTAATGCCATCCATTTCCCTGCAAATTCCATGATTTTGTCTTTTTTTAGTGCTGCGTAATACTCCATTGTGTATAAATGCCACATTTTTTTATCCATTCATCTATTGAAGGGCAGCTAGGTTGATTCCAGAGTCTAGCTATTGTGAATTGTGCTGCTATGATCTTTGGTTAGAGAAGGGGAGAGGGGAGAAGAGAGGGGGAAAAAGCATGTTCTTTAAAAAAATAATAATAATCCTTAGCACAGGGGACTATATTCAGAAGGTAAAGGGACCACTGTTACACCCCCCCTGGGGGGCTGGTTCTGCTGATGTACAAGAGCTGGAGTTTCCCACTGAGATCCACAGTTAGCGCTTTGGGGGCAGGGCTGGGGACAGTCCAACTTCTGTCCTAGTAGAAAGTGTAAGTGAATACTTCTGTCCTATAACATATTGAATGCATATCGAAACAGAAAACAAATAAGGAAATGATAAAGAAAAAAGCAAACAGACTAGATTTGACTCTCTAGAAATCAAGCAATCTCTCCCTTAGCTGTTTAAGTTCTTCAAAAGACACTGCATCTATATTTTCAAGGGTTTTATTTTATTTATTTTATTTTATTTTAGTTGTGGATGGACACGAGACCCTTTACTTGATATATTTGTTTTTATGTGATGCTGAGAATCAAACCCAGTGCCTCACACATGCTGGGCAAGTGCTCCACAACCCCAGCCCTGTATTTTCAGGTTTGACCTGCCTCCATATTCGCTCACCAAGGCACCAAAACCTGAATTGCACCTGAGTGAACTCAATGTGACTAGTCCTGCTCAGGTCACCATTCACCAATAACCTACTGGTCACCCGTAAAAAAGGTCACATCCTCTTCTTATTTAGCCTCTGTAATAGTCGCTTTTCTACACCATTCTCTCTCCCTTGAAACGTCCCTTGGTGCTGATGACCTTGAATTCACCTTGTCTTCCTTCCACTGAAGTTCCTACCTGTACATATGGATCTTCTTTGGAAAACTGGGAAAGGGGACAGAGCCATGCTAAATAACAAGGCAGATTGCTGGGACCTTACCCGCGTTCATCCTTTGGGCCAAATGCCCTTGTTCAAAAACTCAATTTGTATGCAACAGCCTTATTCTCATATTTATTTTTTGCTCATTCTTCCTTTCCTTTGTTCGTTTCTAACTACCCTACATGCTACCTGTATGTGATATCCTTCAACAATATAATTTCATAATCAGACTTGAGCTAGTCAGTGTTTCATCACTGTGATAAAGTACCTGAGATAAAGAACTTGAAAGGAGAAGAGATCTCAGGTTCAGTCCATGGTCCACCGCTTTGTGGGCTGTGGCAAAGCCATACAAAATGGCGGAGAGTGCTTGGTGGGACAGAGCAGAGCAGCTCTCCTCATGGTGACTGGGAACCAAAGAGGAAAAGAAGGGTATAAGTTCCCAATATCACTTTCCAGGGCATATCCCCAATGACCTAACCTCCTCCCACCAAGCTCTACCTCCCAATAGTCTCCTAGGCTGACAAATAAGACCATAGCATGGGTCTTTGGAAGGCACTTAAGATCTAAGCTGTAACAATGTTGTTCTAAATGCAAGATTATTATTTTTTTTTCAATTCTTGCACATAAGCTCCATGCAAAGCCTTGAGGACTTCATGATGCCGTTACACAACAGTATTTAAATCACCTAACCATTGAAAACATGAAAAAGAAGGCAATAATAGGAGAAAAGTTTAAAAGACAGGTAAAAAACAGGTCTGTGCGCTAATTTGCTCATGTTTCATGGTGGGAAGTCAATAGATATTGTGGGAAAAGTTATTACCTCTGTAAAGGAAAGGTATAACTACATCACACAGAGTTATAATGATAACTGCAAGAAGAATAAAGAGCTGAAATGGAAACGGGACACCATCTCTTACTTCCAGGGGATAAAAGAGAATACAGAGGAGGAGGGAGGGTTTTGCTGTTTTATTTGATGCAGTTCTATACCATTGAATTTAAAAAAAAAATGCATTACTAAGACAATAAAACAAACTCAGGGCATATATCCACATTGAGTATTTATTAAGAAATGAAAAAAAAAGGGGAAGTTGGGTGGGTTGACCTTTCAATCGCCTTTCATGTGGCGAGCCTGTGATTCTGCGAGCAGAGAGGCCGTTTAGGGAGATCCGTCTTGCAGCGGGACGGAGGATGGATAGCCACGGTGAGGGAGGGACGTGCAGAAGCCAATTACTAGGTTATTACGGTAAGGAAGGCAGGGGAGTAATGAGGATCTGAGCGGAGATGTATGTAGGCAGGGGGAGAGAAGGAAGGTTAAAGATGAGGGAGAAAATCTGTCATTTGGAAATTGGAGGAAGGTGCAGGGTGAGGGAGAAGACGGTATTCACTTGATGTGCTGTTTCAAGTCAGGGTGATTCTAAGACTCGTATTTAGCTGAAATAGAACAGCCAGAAAGAGAGGGAGATATGCCCATGGCTAGTCTAAGCCGAGTGGGAGAAGATGGGGAGATGGTAATGATGGAAAGCACCGTAGTCCTTGGTAGGCAGAGATTTCAGAGGGCATGATGCTGGCTAGAAGACATTTAGAGAGGAATCTGTTGAACACGTTGGCTCCTGCTATCCAGGCTGGAGATCATTCCTGAGTAGGTGGGACTATATTTGTGGTTTGATACAGTCTCAAGTGAAGAAACCACACACACACACACATACACACACACACACACATACACACACACACACACATACACACACACACAGTGAAATTTTCTATCATGAATACCATTAAAAGTAAATAGTAGAAATAGTACTGTACTAAAAACATCTGTCAGAAACTGTATAGATGACCAAAGTAATGGTCCTATTGCCTCTCTGGTAGAATCAGAGGCCTCTTTGGGCAAATAGGAGATTATAAAAAGGATACAGATAAATTTGTCATTGGAATCATCTCTTATTTCCCTCGATTCACCAAAATTATAAGAATTGAATTTCCACCAGGCACGGTGGTGCATGCCTGTAACCCCAGCAAGTTGGGAGGCTGAGGCAGGAGGATCGCAAGTTCAAAGCCAGCCTCAGCAACTTAGTGAGACCCTAAGCAACTTAGTGAGACCCTGTGTCAAAATGAAAATATTTGTAAAAGGGGAGTTGGGAGGTAACTTAGTGTGAAAGTGTCCCTAGGTTAAATCTCCAGGAAAGAAAGAAAGAAAGAAAGAAAGAAAGAAAGAAAGAAAGAAAGAAAGAAAGAATTGAATTGAATTTTCTAATTTAATATAAGTAAATTAGACTGTTTCCTGGGACACGGATTCACAGCCATTCACTTTATTTGGATTTTTTAAACGTATATTTAGACATGCTTCTTAGTATAGATCTGATTTAAAAAACCTTTAAATGTATCATAAAAAAATTCCAGTTAATTCAAAATCAGGAAAGGAGGCAAGATCATGCCTGTCACTATTATAAAGAGAAATGAACTCTCAATAGATTAACAAAGAGAAGTTTATTCCTGTCTCAAGTACAGCTTATTGGGACAGGGGTAGGGATCTGCACCAAGCCATTATTCTAGGATTCGGGCCTCAAGAGCTTTTTCATACGTACCAGGTCTGCCAGGGTTACAACTCCCCCATCATCAGACAGGAGACAAGACAGGTGGGTGTACGGGAAGATCATGTGGTCCCGACCCGAAGTCAGGAGCACCACTTTCACCCGTATTCTTGTATCCTAAACTCAGGACCCTGGCCACACTTTACTGCAATGAGTTCTAGGAAGAAAGAAGAAAGAGAAAGAAAGAAAGAAACGGGGTTAGGGAGAGAAAAGGAGAGAAGGAGAAGAAGAGGGAGAAAGAAAGAAAAAGATAATAAAGACCTTTTCTCTGTACCCCAAAGCAAAAGAAATGGGGTTGGTTTGGTGCAGTTAGGGCTCTCGGACATCGTCAGACGCCTGGTTCACCCTTCACCCTGCACATAGAAGCCCTCCCTCCCTGCCTGCCTTGCATCCAGTCTCTGTGGGAAGCTCAGTTCCAAGAGGTCTCTGTGGAGCACACCAGCTCCATGTGGCTTCTCCTGGACCATTACCTGTGATTGAAAGGGAGAGAATCTGAGGTCACCTTACCCCCCCACACACACACACACTATTAAATGGACAAACAACAGCAACATAATAAAGTCCCATTAGAAAAGAAAAAAATAAATAGGAGGAAACACACAGGAGTCACTAAGTCACTGGTCCCTTGAACTATGAAATCCTCCTGGATACCGCTACACCTGTGTCCTGTCCGTGCCATCAATGTGTCAGCGTGCCTTGTGTGACTGTGACCCATATACGGGACAAGAACCACTTAGAGGAGGAAATGTTTATTTTGGCTCATGGTTTCAGGGCTTCGGTCCATGGCTTTGGGCTCAAGGTGAGGCAGAACATCATGGCAGAAATGCGTGGGAGAGGGAGGCTGCTCAGTCATGGCAGCCAACATCAGAGAGAGTTTGAGTGCAAACCCTCAGGGCATGCCCCCAGCGACCTATTTCTCCCAGCCATGCCTCACCTGCCTATATCATCACGCAGTGCAGAAGTACTTTCAAATTATTAACCCAAGCCTGGCTCAGTGCTGCACACTTGTGATCCAGGTGACACAGGAGGCTGAGGCAGGAGGATTGCAAGTTTGAGGCCACCCTGGGCAAACCTAGCAAGGTCCTAAGCAATTTAAAGCAAGACCCCATCTCTAAATAAATAGATAAGCAAGTACATTAATAAATAAAGAGCTGGGGACGAACGAAGCTCAGTGGCAAAGTGCCCTGGGTTCAATCCCCAGTACCATGTTATTATACTTGAAGTGGATTAATCCACCCATCAGGTGACAGCTGTCATAACCCAATCATTTCACCTCTGAACATGACGGCATTGTCTTACCCTGGAGCTTTTGGGAAACACCTCTTATCCAACCATAAGAGTCAGTTTCCATATTAGGTCTGGATTTTGTTTTCTTGGAGCCACAGGGAGACGGGGTTTTCATGGTTTTCTACATTCTTTGATTCTGCCTGTGTCATTGTTTTCAGTTTAGGTTTTTGGTGTTTTTTCCACATGGACGTTCACATTGCCAACCCCAATTCTTGCCTCATCTCATCACAAAGATTTCAGGACCTGTTGGTCAGAGTGACCCGCATGAATATATGAGAAGGGACAGGCAAGGGGGAAAAGGGGTCACTCGCAAGGAAGGGAGTGGGTCCTCTCAGAGCGGAGAGCCCTTCCGTTTTATTGGGGAGTCCCAGAGAAGTTTCCAGAATCAGCCCAAGTCCACCCCTCACTTGACTGACAACATAGCAACGGCTCAGACCACCTCCAGGCGGAGATGGCGTGGTGCTCACAGAGCGAGGAGGGGTTTTAAGGAAACCGTGTCCCCTGATTTTTGCCTCAATTTTCTGTCCCCTGAATCGATCTGTTACCCTTTGAATAGCCCCCCCTGGGTCCGGTGAGGGTCTTGATGTTTGGGCTATCACAGATGACAGGGGTGGCCGAGTAGTCTCAGTGATGGGGAGGTCTCTGGACACTTGGTGACAAGAGATGACAAGGACAGGGAAAGGCTCTTTTCTCTTCATTGAGACTGCGGGACGTTTTCACATACCAGACGCCCATTTTTTCCAAATGCTTCACTCTCAGAGGAACAGCCCTGTGGCCTTTGGTGCCTCTTGCTTGTCCCTCTCTGCTCATGCAACCCTGGCTGAGTAGCTGCCCACCAGCAATCTGGAGGCGGTCACTTAATTGGAAAACCCTGTGCCCCAGTTGGACTTCTCTGCAAATCTGAGTCTACGTGCATCTTTGTCACTCAGAGACCTTGTTTTCCTAGTTTATTTCCTGTTTGGCATGGAGAAGCATGAACTGTTCCAAACCTTGCTGAACCTCCATTCTCTGGACGCTTTTTATTCTCTTTTACTCTCTGTGCAAAGCAGCTGATGATGGTTCAGCCTGATCTCCATGTTCTAATACCCCGATTGGCTCAGCCGGTGGCTACCCACCCTCTTCTGTCATCATGAGAGAGTTTGCGTTGTTGTTCTAGCTGTTATTTTACTGGAAGGAATGGTTTTTTTTTTTTTTTTAAATCCATCATTATTTTAACTACCCTTGTTTACAGGGTACCATGTGATCATTTGATACACGCGTGTAATATGAACTGACCATATGGATGTGAAATAAATCAGACAGAAAGACAAAGGCCACGTGTTCTCTTTCATGTATGGATATTTAAAAAAAACCCATCTGAAGGTGGTATAGTAATTGCTAGAGGCTAGGAAGTCCTCAGAATGAAGGGGGAAGACTGGATAACATGTTCTGAGTCCGAAGTCATAAATTCCAGGGTTCAACAGCAAAGTGGGGGGACTGGTAGTTCACAACAACCTATTATGTATTTTATGAATAACCCGCCGGAAGAGAAGGGCTTCACATCTCCAAATACCAAGGCCTGATTCGTCGTAGATGGACTCATGAATCACTCTGATCTGATTGGCACACACCGTGTACCTCCCGTGATGTATCACACTGTACTTCATAAATACATACAGCTGTTCGTTGTGTTAATAAAAATTGTAAAAGTGCTCCATGAGATGAAAATATATATATATATTCCAGCCGTTTTCCTTAGAGTCAGAAGCTTTGTATATACATTTTCTGCCCTCTGATCGGTCACAGGCAAATGAACGTTTTATCTCTAAATAACCTGAGTTTCCATGTCTGCCACGCATGACATTCGTTTTTTTGGCCACCTACTAATTAACTGTTTTGTAGAACACACCCTCCCATGGGTGTTCTGGAGAGAGCGACACCTCTGTCACTCTGGTATCCTAAAAGTTGGCACAAAGTAAAACTCACCGTTATGTTCGTCATACCACCACGCAATGTCTCTTCTTATCTGTCAAATAATATATAGTAGTGGTTTTGTAAGTCACACACTCCAAAGCCTGGGTGACTTGGTGCCTTAGAAGATGATTTGTTGCTCACGTAGTGTGACCATGAGCAGGGTATGGGAAACTGGAGTTGGAAGAGGCTCTGCTCTCTTCAATGGGTACATTCCAAGATGGCCCCAGGCATTGTTCATAAATGAGTAGCTTGGGAAAGGAAGAGAAGAGCAGCAGACAGGAGCCAGCCCTGAGCAAAAGCACCCTCCCTCTTGTCTCACTGATTAGAATCAATTGCCTCGACCAAACTACCTTCGGGGGAAACTGGAAAATATGGTCTCGATGTGTTCTCCATAGAGAGAGGAAATGGGAATAGAATATATTCAGATGCTAAACGAGGGCTTCGATTGGGTGTTTGCATTAGGTCTGAACGGCCCGACTACCAGGGTAAGACAGAAGCATGTTAATAAGTAAAGGCATACAGCTCCTTAGGGGAGTATAAGGCTTTCCTGGAAATAAATCCCCCCAAAAAGGATTTCCCTTCCTAACCTGCAAACTTGCACGGGGACTGTGAAGTGGTGTAACAGACACTGCTTTGGACAAGAGTCTTAAAATCAATTTAATAGTAGCTTTTCATATATTCCACATGACATTAAGTAGTAATTTGAGAAAAGTTGACCCTCATTAGTGGGAGCCAAGATGCCCATTTTGAGAAGGATGGACAGTATTTTATGGTGGCTCTGTTGGCATTCGAGAATACCCTTGTCCCTTAATTGTTCTTCTCTAATCTCTTCTCTGAAGAGACGGAAATGCTCTCATGCTTTTCGCTTGAAAGCGAAAACCAAGTGAATTTCCTGGTGCACGATTTGGTCAGGTTCTTCCTAGCCACCACCCGGAAATCAACAGTGTCCAACACGCCCTTGCCAACCATTTGCATAAACACGATTGACTCCCACCACTGGCTAAAGAAGACTCCAGGACACAGTGGCCCACAAGCTGCAGCTGCCGAAGCAGGTCGGGCAACAAAGCACTGTCGCATGAGGGAACTAACCCGTGCAGAGAGATGGGCTCCAACCTGAGCTCTGTCCCAAGAGAGTACCATCATTTGGGCAATGCCACTATTTCAAGCCTCTGGCTTCTCATCCTTTCAAATGGGACGTCGATTTTTTTGCAACATCCCCGTAGTCTTTTAAGAAACCAAAGGTGTTCTGTGCCTATCAATGTGTTCGTGCAAGACTTGGTAAAGAGAAGGGCACTAATTAGAGATAAGCTGTTATTATTGTTAGTTATTCCTTATCCTGTGAAACGTGGAGAACAGCGTAGTGATGGACCCAACACGGTTAATCTCTTCTGGGACCATTCACTCCTCAACTGGACATGTACGTCCACATGGATCTATGTCTGCCCTACGTCTTTACATATAAGCAGCATTTGCTCTGAACCATGCCAAATTGCTCATGGATTTAGAAGAGGAGAATCCAATAAATAGGACAGTGAACTTTATCTAAAATATCAATTTGAAAGAAGGAATCCAAGCACCCACATTCTTGAGAATAGAGACTAAATTTGCAATCCACGAATTGCATAGTTCCTGGAAGGAGATGCAGGAAGATTGTCCTTGTTACATAAACTAATCTTATCGTGGGTTATTATGAAAGCACTTCCCAGAATTATGCTGTATATGATTTTTTTTTCTTTCTTTCGGGATTCTAGGTTGCTCTAAAAGATAACCTGCTAGTACAACAAAATCAGCTTTCTTCTTCTGACATACAATTTTATCTGCTTGTGGCTATCTGCAGAACTCACATAATCATAGGCTATTTTTCCCCCTATCAGAGCCTGTTGGATTAATCCTACTGTTCTTGCCGTTGTTTGAAAACCGTAAATAAGTTACGAATATGACAAAACAGACGTTTACCATATGCAACGCTCTGTTATTAAGCCATATGCTGTGTTCCTATGATCCATTACACATCCCAGTTACAGCTATGAATGTTTAATCATTGTTTCATTTTACAATTTTAATTACATTAGTGTATTTATTGTTGTTTTATTTAACTGCTTTTTGAAGACTATTTTTTTTTTCTTTACCATTTTTTGATGTTGCACACCCCAGAAACACAGTGAAGAAAAAGATTTCAACCGAGGTGCTTGCTAAAACTCTGGAATATCTAACTTCTGTATTCAAAAAAAAAAAAATCATTGTGTCTTTCTTCATTTGTCGATATTTTTAAACATAGATCAAAGGCGGAAACTCATTCCTTGTACTTTGATACAATGTGTACGTAATTTTCCCCAAACATCTAGGTTTATTTTTAAAAGTTTTATCTGAGTTTTCGTATTTCGGATCATTTCGGTTCCACGAGTGTCTGAAGAATTGAATATGAATCACCCAAAATTTCTTAAATGAAACAATAAATGCTTTCATTTTATTTTGTGAAAGGAGACCCTAAGTCAAATAATTATTTTAGCAGCATATGAGAAGGTCCTTAGCTAAGGAGGAATTATTAAAAGAAAAAATAACCTTTTGGGGACTGGGGATCTAGCTCAGTTGGTAGAGTGCTTGCCTTGCATGCATAAGGCCCGGGGATCAATTCCCAGGGCATTGCAGAAAAACAAAACAACAACAAAAAAACAACCCAATTTTATTGGCATATTGTGATGCCCTCATATGAGGTCATATGTTATCAAACTATTTATAACGATCAGGGTAAGAGAAAGAAAGACCCTACAATCAAAGACACTTGCAATGAAAAAGTTTTTACTGCTCAATTGTTGACTGTGTGACTTGGGAAATTTACCTCATATCTTAGAACTTCCGTCCCCTCCCCTATAAAATAGGGGAAAGTCCTATCTGTCGGTCTCTGACAGACTGGCCAGCTGCTCACCATGTCCGTAGGCCTCCCATCAATTCTGCTCCTGTAGATGGGTAAGGCCACGGGATAGACATGTCCAGTGGGATCTCTTGGGAGAAAACATTCTGGAGCAGATAGCAGCTGCCTGGATCTTTCTTCTCCAGATATAAAGGAGATAAATATGAGGTACATATTGAGATGGTAACATCACAAGGTTGAGACCACCTGGATTTCTGAAACACAGAATGATTAAAAAAAAAAAAAAGCTTCTGGAAGTTTCACATGACCCCATGTTAGAATTTATTGCTTTACAGCAAAGGATGCAACCAAGAGTGGGAAGAGAGAGCCTGCAGAATGGGAGAGAATCTTTGCCACCTGCACCTCCGATACAGCATCGATCTCCAGAATATACCAAGAACTCAGAAAACTTAACACCAAAAAAGCAAACAACCCAATCAATAAACAGGCCAAGGAACTGAACAGACACTTCTCAGAAGAAGAAATAGGAATGGTCAACACACATTTCAAAAAAAAAAATGTAAAACATCTCTGGCAATAAGAGAAATGGAAATGAAAACCATGCTGAGATTCCATCTCACTCCAGTCAGAATGGCAATTATCAAGAATACAAGTCACAATAAATGTTGGCGAGGATGTGGGGGGAAAGGCACACTCATACACTGCTGGTGGGACTGCAAGTTGGTGCAACCCCTCTGGAAAGCAGTATGGAGAGTCCTCAGAAAACTTGCAATGGAACCACCACTTGACCCAGCTATCCCACTCCTAGGCATATATCTAAAGAACTTAAAAACAGCATACAATAGGGACACAGCCACATCAATGTTTATAGCAGCTCAATTCACAATAGCTAAGCTATGGAACCATCTTGGGTGCCCTTCAACAGATGAATGGAGCCAGAAAACGTGATATATATATATATATATATATATATATATATATATATATATATACACAATGGAATATTACTCAGCCACAGAGAAGAATAAAATTATGGCATTTGCTGGTAAATGGATGGAACTGGAGACTATCATGCAAAGTGAAATAAGCTAATCCCAAAAAACCAAAGGCCAAATGTTCTCTCAGATATGCTAACACACAATGGCGGTAGGAAAGGGAAAATAGATGTTCATTGTGTTAGACAAAGTGAAATGAAGGGAAGAGAGGGGGAATGGGAATAGGAAAGATGGTAGAATGAATGGGACAGAACTTTCTTCTGTTCATATACAAATACACAGCCAATGTAACTCCACATGGTGTACAGCCCCAAGAATGGGATCCTAATTTGAATAAGTTATACTCCATGTATGCATAATATGTCAAAATGCACTCTACTGCCATGTGTATATAAAAAGAATTTTTTAAATATTTTATTGTGCTAAAGCCACAGGGATTTGGGAATTTACATGTTGATGCTGCATAGAAATAAAGTCTTATAAGGTGGATTGCAGACGAACACAATGAGATTAAGTAGTTTCACATCTATGGATGTGTAATATGAATGGGATAAATAACACCAGGTGGTAGTAATCGTCATTGTCATTGGAACTTTGGTCCCACAGTGACCCTTGGGAAAAATCAGGAGTGGACATTACCATCATATTTTGGAAGAGATGGAATCGAGGCTCATGCCTTCTAAGGATGGATCTGAAATGTCCTTCAAAAGCCAGATTGGTGCTGCTGGGGGATGGTAGAAACTTCTAAGAGGCGGGGACTAGTGAGAGGTCTTCAGGTCATTGGGGGCATGTGCTCATAAGGAATTGGGGGTCCTGGTGTGTTCCTCTTTCTCATCTCAGCCATGAGGTGACTGACTTTGGTCTGCTACAAGAAACCTCCAAACCTCTGAGCCAGAGTAAACCTTTCCTCTTTGTAAGTAGATCATCCCAAGTATTCATTAATACAGTATCCACCCTTCCCTTCAAGTATGTGACAGAGTCCAAGTTCAAAGCCATCCACTTTGTTTCCTGAGCATTACATTTCCTCCAACCACTCTGATATCCATCCCATTTTCTGCCTCATTCTCTTGATGCATTAAAAAAAAAAAATTCAGCTTCTGGCCTCATCTGCTGTAACGGCCTTCTGACAAGTAAATAACCCATGCTCCTGTTGAATCTCTCCACAGACCCAAATATCGAGGCATTAAAAAAAATAAAAAACAGCACAGAAAACAATCCAATCACATTTCACAGAGGCATCTAATTAATAAACTAGTTAATATTCTTGTGTAGTACCAGGTATTGCCTGAGTCATATCTCCCATCCAAAGACTTATTAAAAAATATTTTGCATTCCAGAAATTTTCCTGGGGAAAACCCAATCTGTTTACTTGTGTTTTTTTTTTCCCCCCTATTGGCAATTACCTAAAAGCCCAGGAAAATTTTTCTTGGAGTGCTTATCCTTCCGAAGCATGTCTAGGTCAGAATAATTACAATGTTTAATTGCAAATGAAGAGCCTTTTAGGCATCGGAGTGGGTTTTGAAAAATAAGTTATCTGCTAGGTAGATGGAGTTCCAATGTGCTGGAACCACAGCGTGTATTGTTCTGGGCTGTTATTTTATTTATTTATTTATTTTTTGGTCCACTGAATAACAGCTGCTGCATATGGTAGTTGTTGAGTTTTCTGCTAAAAAGATCCACTTCCTGGCACAAATAGTAAATGTTTGCATGCGCTATTTTGATACTTCTCCTGCGAGTCTCTATTTCCACATTTAAATATGGATCCCATATGGTAAATCAAAATAACTTTTTGTATGGAAAGCATATGTCCAATGGGTAAACCAAAGAGACAGAGTCTACGGCGCTGCCACGTTCCATATGCCACCTGGATGGGTTAAAGTTTCGTGAATGAATCGTACAGCCAGGACCATTTAGGAAAACGTTCATGTTCTCAGCGGGGACATGAGCAATTGGCAATCATAAGACCGTACCTATATCTATCATGTGCAATAAATGCTACTGCTGAAACTTTAACATGAACACTGTAACACAAAGGTAATAAGGATGGTTATTAAAATACTTCACAACTGTTTTGTATATTTGGATTTGTGATAGAGTATGAAACCAAACTAGCTCTCCCGGATGTATGGATTTTTATTTTTATAAAAAAAAAATACAATAGTTAGGCTAGGGTTGTAGCTCCGTGGCAGAGCACTTACCAAGCACGTGTGGGGCCCTGGGTTCCATCCTCAGCATCACAAAAACATAAATAAACAAAATAAAGATATTATGTCCAACTATCACTTAAAAGTATTTTTAAAAATACACTAGTGAAGGTGTATGTTAAGGATCTAACTTCCTGGACACCTTATCCACAGGCACGAGGATATGGATTTGCTATTCAGGGAACCCACCGTCTGCCGGATTGGTAGGATTTGTCAACAGAGGGTTATAATCAGGAAGAAAAGGAAATGTTCGCAAGACAGTTGGATAGATACCGTTGGATGGGAACTGGCTGGTAGGGAATCAGGAGGGGACACATCTCAGTATGTGTGACTCTGGCTGGTAAATGTGTTCTGTCTCTGGGCTACTGTATTCTCTGGTGTAAAGTTAGTGGGTGTTAGGGACTGGATTGTGTGTGTCCCCCAAATTTTGTGTATTGAAGCTCCAAGTGCTCACCTTCCATGAGATGGTATTTAAAAGGGGATTGATTGATTGATTGATTGATTGATTTTTTTTTTTTTTTGGTACTAGGGATTGAACCCAGGGGCACGTTACCACTGAGCCACATCCCCAGCACTTTTTTTTTTTTTAATATTTTATTTGGAGACAGGATCTTGCTGAGTTGCGTCAGGCCTTGCTAAGTTTCTGAGGCTGGCTTTGAACTCACAATCCTCCCGACTCGGCCACCCAAGTCTCTGAGATCACAGGCATGCGTCATCACACCCAGCTTGGAAGGGGAGACTTTGGAAGCTAATCGGGCACAGCTGAGGTCGTGAGGTGTAGGCCACAGGATGGATTGGATCTGGATCAGTGACTTCTAAGAAGGGGAAGGCAGATCACTGTTCATTCATTCATTCTGCCTCCTTCTCTCTCTCTCTCTCTCCATCCCTCTCTTCCATCCATGGGAGGACACAGAGGAAAGTGGCCATGAAGAGACCCTCTCTGGGGAGATGAATTTGGAACCTCATCCACCTTAGACTTAGTAACCTTCAGAACTCTGAGGAATAATTTCCTCTTATGTAATCAAGTCTGGTGTGTTATGTTATAGCAGCTTGAGCTAACTAATACAGCAAGTGGGCAGGGCAGGGCGGGATTCAAAGAACTTAAATGGTTTTGTTTAGGCACCATGCCTCTCCATTGGAACTGAAGACTTCCCTTCCATGATTCTTGAACAACCTAAGATCCTGCAAGTGACTAAAAATTAAATTGTGATCTATTCTGGATTTTTATTTTTATGGTTTATCTATCTTTTTTTAAAAAAATTTCTTTTCAAATACTTTAAAGTTGAAAACCATGTTTGGTTTATGTGATAACTGAGTACATTTAATTAAACAGAACCCATCATTCCCAAAGCATTAGGGGATTTGCTTGTAATTTAGTTATATAAATCCTACCGCTATCTCCCAGTAACTCTGAACTAAAAACATCCGAATAGTTCTTTCCCATATTCAAAAAAATAAAGGAATAGCTACCTAAGGTTAGATCTTTCCTGCTCACAAAAATTCCAGTCTAGAGTACGTATTTTACATTGGTTGATGCATTTAACATGCGTACTCTTTACATATATGAAAGATGCCTTATTTAAACAGCATATTCTAAGTGCAATATAAATCTGAATGTGAATACCTAGACCTTCACATGTAGGCAAGAATTCAGTTTCTAGTGAATACCAGGAAGGTTAAATATGTAAAAATTCATCTCCAAACTCCTACTACATCCTCATTGTTTAGCATCAACCTGCAAAATCATCTTAATGGAATCTTTAAGGAAGTCCTTCCACCTGCAAATCTCTGAGCATCTGCACTGATAGTTGTTCCCCTGTTGGAACCACAGATCATCTTCAGGAATTCCCGATTGTAGCCATTTGGAGTTCATTCAGCTTTTCATTATTACATGAAAAGTTAATTTTATGACTTAATATGCAAACATTTGCTTATTTGGGGTGAGCATGCATTTACTCTCTTGCATATATTTCCTCGGGTGGGGGGGTCTCATCAACAGGTAGCAACAGTGAAATTTACGGACAACTTTGGTGACCACACGTGTAAAAGTGTTTTCCAAGAACAGAAAGGCTCATGGGTAGCCATATCAATTGCTCACTAGAAATAACTGTGGCAAAACATCATGGGAAGTGGTTTCCATCATGATCAGGAAGCAGAGAGACTCCACTGGCCAGATACCATATATGTACCCCAAAGCCACGCCCCCAGTGCCCACCTTCCCCAACCCCACCCTACCCACCTTCAGTTACCACCCAGTTAATCCCAGGAGGGGATTAATTCACTGTTTGGGCTAAAGCGCTCATAACCCAATCCTTTCTCCTCTGCATGTCCTTACATTGTCTCACGCATGAACTTCTGGGGGACACGTCACATCCAAACCATAATGACTGTACCAAATTAAAATGTATATTTGTCACTCACTTTGGAAATGTTTAAAACTCACTCACTTTGGAACAGGTGCTCAACTACGTATAGACTTCATTCTCTGTCCTCCTCCTTTGTCCTCTGCCATGGATAGGTCATCAGGAAAACTGATCCTTCCTCTCTGCCCCCTGCACACCCACCTGTGAATTGTAGAATCAAGGAGGGAAGGGAGAAGAGGAGAAGTGGGAGAGAGACAATGCTATTCAACGTTTCGCTCTTGGGGAGTTATAAATGAAAGGCAAAAGAAATGAAGGGGATGAATGGGTTAATAAAGAGGAGGGGTATTCATTTTTGGGGGGTGGTGGGAGAATGAATGGAGATGTTCTGGAAGCTCCAGCACCATGTCGTCCGGCTCCTTTTAAGGTTCATTTTGTGTCATCCTCACATCCACTATCAACTGTCATGGTGCTGGGTGGAGTGCCATGGAGCCTTCAGATGGCATTATAATGGCGTTAGAGGTTGTCCGACAACCAACCGTCTCCCAACCAGGTGGTTCTGTCCATCCAACCTGAAGAGCATCATTTGGCCTTCGGCGTCCCGTCCTCCAAGGTAAGGTGCAGGAGAAGTTCAGCTGGGTCACTTGGGCAGTGGAAGTTGAGGGCGGGGAGGAGAGAGAAGTGAACCTTGATGTCCTCTTGACCCAAGACCTCTGCTTGTCTGGCTCAAATTCAAGACTTCATTCTTTCTATGCAGTGGACTTCTCACTGTGTGTGGGTCAAGGACTCCCAGCTGCTTTTCCTACACCTGATGGGTCTTCAGGTCAAGAACCCCTCTTACAGTCATGGCGGTTCTCCTACTGGGGTGTCGGGATGCTTAAGTGTCCTTCTGGATGCAGGGGTCTACCGAGGTCAGATGGTTTCCATGATCTACACAAGTCCTGCACCAGGATGCGCCTTGCACAAACTGTCATGAAAGGGTTAGCAGAGGGTCCCCTTGTTAGGCACCAAGGAGCACGCTCAGTGATCTGGAAAGCTCCTGCCAGGCTGTGCCTCGGAATGTTCCCCCCACCTTCCATCAGAACCACTTTGGAGACAAGCCTTTAATCTGATAAGCTCGAGTATGGGACCCCCAAAAGACCACCAGAGACCAAGATCAATGTAAGCAACAAAGAGTCGTTTTCATTGCGAGCTAGCTCGGTCCTCTGCGCGAACACAGCGACTGGTGATGCTGAGAGGCCCTGAGCCCAGGGTTTGCAGCAGTTTTATACATTCTTTGGGAAAGGCAGGAACTTCACATACATCATAGCATCTCTTAGCAAATCATCACACACCGCGGGAAAATCATAAAACAACTCTAAAACATGATTAGCACATTCACTGGTGGGAACAAGTTGGGTAAGGGTGATTGGTTAGTACAAGAGGGGGATTCGATTGAACTGATTGGTTTAGGCCACTAGGGGAGTACCTGCTGAACTACAGGGTTTCCCAACATGTTATCAACCACCATAAACTACTGGGGGGTCGTCTGGCATCCCAGGTATTTTCTCTGTCTCATGCTGATTGGAGGTTGCTAGGGGGTTGCTATGGGTCCTCACCTAGCCTGACTGGGTCAGGGACACCTGGTTCTGCAGATCTCTCCTGTTATTTACAGACAAACAACTCAGCAGGGTGGCTATCTGCCTAGAAGTGCTCTGTGGGTTTTGCCAAGGACAAGGATCATGCCCCCTTCCTTGGACAGGCTTTGCTCTGAGGCTGGTTTCTCAAAAACAGAGTCACATAAGTTTCTCAAACCCATGGGCCTTTGGTGTGTGTGTGGGGGGGGGGAGGGGAGCATTTAACCCAAACCGTAACTGAAAGCTCTGTCCTTGTCCCCAGTGCCAATTAGTGCCAATGTAATAATGAGGACACGGTTTTTGAGAAAAAGCAAAAAGAAGGTTTATTGCTTTTCCAGCCAAGGAGAAACACGGCAGACTGCTGTCCCAAAGGCTGTGACTTTCCTTATCAGGAGGGACAAGGAGGTTACATTTGTTTATTTATTTATTTATTTATCTTTAAAATATGTTTTAGTTGTCAGCGGACCTTTTCTTTTTATTTATTTATATGCGTTGCAAAGAATGAAACCCAGTGCTTCACACGCGCTAGGAAAACGCTCTACCACTGAGTCACCACCCACCGGGGCCTACAGGGAGATTTCAAAGGGACTCATTCTAGGCGTGCTCTGGTAGGAGCTTGCAGGGCACCCGGATGCACTGCTAGGATTCACTTGTTAATTTGGGAAACTTAGACTTTGCAGATCCTCAGCAGGCATCACCTTCCTGCAGTGGGTGTGTTCAAGGGCATTTAACTAGAGAAGGAAAAGATCACACTATTAATTTTCTTAGGGAGGAGGAGAGAGGAGAAGAGAGAATAAAAAACATTCAATAAATAAGCCTTAGAGCTACGAAGGCTATATTCAGCAGGTGAAGGGAGCACTGTTACCAAACCAGAGCAGAACCTTTTTGCCCTTGATTCAAATCCCAGTGTTTGGAAGTCAACCGGCCTCTAAAATCTCCAAGCATGATTCCAATGAAATAGTAAGACCAGGTATGTATTTTGAAATGCTATTTTCATAGTACATGGAGAATGAATCGGGGAGTCTCTCCTACTGAGTTATCTATATTGTCTTTGGAAAATGTATATAAGGAAAAAAAAAAGAAAGAAAACAGTGTTTGATTAAGTACTTTGTCCTCCCTGAGCAATCAACGCGTTCTTAGGGTTAGAACTTACATTTTGTTTAATGAGATGAATTGTACAAATTTTAGTTTTCATTTGTCATTTAGTTTTCAAAGCCTCAATCTGTAAGGGTCCGGCGGAGCGTCGGAGGGAGAGACCACACAAGAGACCAGCCTCATGCAATGGCAGGGAGAAGTTTTATTGAACCAGCATGCTGGGGCTCAAGGCTCACTCAGGGAGGGAGAGCAGCCCAGAGACCAGAGCAGAGGTCAAGCAGAGCTTAAGTACACTTTTTGGAGAGGGTGGGGGGCTTTGCATACATCAAAACAAATCATCTTGAGGCACGGGAAAATTGAACAACAACTCTGAGCCATGATTAGTACATTCATTGGCGGGAGCTTTCTGGGCAGGGGTAATTGGTCATTCCTAAGTGGGGTACACATTCAAACTGATTGGTTTTGGGGCCTGGATGCTTACGTGCTGAGCTATTTAGAGCCCTTAGCTAATAAACAAGCAGGGAATCAATGGAAATATTTACTGGGCAGTTCAGGTATTGTCCTAACAGCTACAGAGATTACAGGTTCTGGGGGTAGCAGAGGAATTTTAACAATACCTGGCCTATTATTATTTTTTTTTAGCCCAAGCCTTTCAATTTAGAAACCTTACAATGCCCAGTCTTTTACACTTTAACTCGGACTCTTGCAGCTTCAAAATTCTACCTTTACAAATCGAATTTAAATGTTTATCCCTAAATATCACTGAAATGTTAGTCTGCCTTTTTATTTGTATTTATTTACTAATTTTTATTTATTTGGGCAGTACTGGGCTGGAACCTAGTTTCCATTCTACCTGGTTGCAGGTACCCAGGGCCTCAACTTGACCTTGTTCTCAGAGGCATGTGGCTGACTTCCCAGCTGCCAGTCTGGGGGATCTCTGATGACCTGATGACATGAACCTCAGGAGTAGATAAGGAGGCAATCCCCTCCACAAAAGGTCTTGCCAGACTCTTGGATTCTACTGGCTTTCACTATGAGGTATCCCATATGAGGTTTAGCCGGGCTGCTTCTCTGCAAACCCTGACTGCTTTATTATTGTATGCTTATTGAGAACCTCTGATCTCAAAGCAAATAGAATTGTCACTCTGTCTCTCATGTCAGCAACATTTTTTGTTTGTTTGACCCTAGTTTCTTGTCTTTCTGGATTTTTTGTTTTGTTTTGTTTTTGTACTAGGAATTGAAACCAGGAGTGCTTAACCACTGAGCTACACCCCCAGCACTTTGGTTTTTCATATTTTATTTAGAGACAGGGTCTTGGCAAGTTGCTTAGGGCCTCATTAAGTTGCTGTGACTTCTCTTTGAACTCACAATCCTCCTGCCTCAGCCTCCCCAGCCATTGGGATAACAGGTGTGCATCACCACGCCCGGCCGGACCCTAGTTTCTAATCAGTGACCTATAAATCAAAGAAAAGGATTATTTTCAATTTCAGTATAACGAGAAATTGTCGATGATAATAAATTCATACTTAGATCCAAAGATTTATGTTCAAATCCCAGCCCTCATACTGAACTGACAGCCTTGGGGTAAGAATGCTCTAAATTATCCCATAAAATGAAAATCATTTCTATTCCTAGAGAAATGAATTTTGTGGTGAGCACAAAATTAGATAAAAGCATACACATACTCACACACACAAATATATTCTACAATGTCCATTCAGAATGTCTTAATATCCTATCAGTGGACCTGTCCACCCACATGGATTAACTGGGTGGTGACTATAGGCAGGCAGGGTGTGACACTGGAGTTTAGATTTTGTCCCTGGGGAGCAGAGTTCTCTCTGTTTTCCTGGTGCCGTGTTGCTCACCTTGGGCTCAGAGCAATGGAGTTGGCCATTTATGGACTAAGACTTTGGAAACTGTGAGCCAAAATAAATTTTTCCTCTTCTAATTGCTGCCGTCTGGTCTTTTGGTCACAGTGACAAAAAATGCTGACTCAAACAGTATATTTACACAAACCCCAGATGATATGCGGCAATCACTCAAGTGGTCTCTTGATGCAATTGAGACAAGATAAACACCGAATATCTGCAGCGCTGTTGCAGGCACAACAAGGTACCTCATGCCATAGTAAACTTAAAGTAGGAGTATAGTAGGTATGCTCAAAACGTGACATGGAACATATATGAAATCACATCACTCAGTGGTAGGAGTTTTTCATCTCTGTTATCATCTCACAGGGTCATTTTGTTATGTTTTGTGGTCCATGTTGTTATGTGACATGTGACTGTACCTGTGCATTATCAGGCACCTGGTATGACATGCTTTCGACATTGTCACTGAAAATCTTTCAACTCTCTGGTTTCATTACCTCCATCCAAAAAAAAAAAAAAAGTGAATAGTGCTATTTTTTCTCATATCTAATAATGAAATGGTGAGACTCAAGTTGACATAGTATATGAAGTTGTAAACTAGTGAGTATTCAATGAAAAATATATATTAGGATAGCTCTGTCCCACCAGCATTATAGGGATGTGTGTGTATCTTTCCACTGGTGGGTAAATGTCAGCAGGGAGTGCCTGATGTAAATATATTTGTATATTATCCATTCATAATTTGATGGGCATTTAGGTTATTTCCATTTTTTTAAATTTTCATTTGCTCTTTTTAGATATATATGACAGTAGAGCGTATTTGGATATATTCTACATACGTGGAGTATCACTTAGTCTAACTAGGATCCCATTCTTGGGATGTGGAGTTTCACTGGTCGTGTATTCATATATGAACATAGGACAGTGATGTCCAATTCATTCTACTGTCTTTCTTCTTCCAATTCCCTCTCTCTTCGCTTCATTCCCATTTGTCTAATCCAAGGAACTTCTCTTCCCTTCCGCCATATTGTGTCTCAGCATCCCCACATCCAAGAGGATGTTCAGCCTTTGGTTTGGGGGGAATTGGCTGATTTCACTTAGCACGATGGCCTCCGTTTCCATCCCTTTACTGGCAAACACCCATCCTTTTCCCCATTCTCTTGATCCCTGCAGTCTTTCAGTTCTCTACCTGCCTTCCCCTAAGAAAATAGGACAGTGGGAGTCAATGCTTCAAGCCACCCAACCTGTCACCAGTCACTCTGCTTGCTCTAGGACCAGTCACATTTGTACAGCAAATGGCTAGATGGGCAAGGTGGTTACGTGCTCCTTGCTAGCCCTTATCATAGTCAACACAAGGAACTGAAAACTGACTCCTGACCAAACAAGGTGATGAATGAAACCAGGAGACTGGGGTTGTAGCTCAGTGGGGGAGCATTTGACTGAGTTCAATCCTCAGCACCACATAAAAATTAATAAATGTATACATCTACAACTAAAAAATATATTGTAAAAAAAGAGGTTTTTTGTTTGTTTGTTTGTTTGTTTTGTTTTTATTTTTTAGAAGATGAAACTAGGGCTGGGTATGTGGCTCAAGTGGTAGCTCGCTCGCCTGGTATGTGTGCAGCCCGGGTTCCATCCTCAGCACCACATATAAACAAAGATATTGTGTCCGCCGAAAAGTAAAAAATAAATATTAAAATATTCTCTCTCTCTCTCTCTCTCTCTTTCTCTCTTTAAAAATAAATTTAAGAATGAAACTAGATCCTTGAGAGTACCAGGAAGTGGGTTTCCATCCTGTAGTGATCATAAGTACAGAATTATAGGCATTGCTCAGGCATTATTTCTTATAGTACTTTTTTTTAAAAAGAAGTAGTTGACCTGTCATTCCTATTGACTGGACATCTTCCTCATAGATGCTAAATAATCGTGAACCCAGTTGAGAAAGAAATAGATGAAAACAATTTTGCGACTATGGATTTTGTAATGAATTGCCACTATAAGGCAGTACCGACCCTGTGAGCTGGTTGTCTTGCCATCCAAGTTCAGGAGGCAGGAACCAGTCAGTTTCAGTCGACTTCTATTCTCTTTACAAACATGGTGACACCCTCAGGAATCCCTATGTATTTCCTAGGTTCCAAACACTATACAGGATATAATTTATTCTCAACAAAGCATGTGCAGTAGTAGAGTCCTTGTCTGATTTTGCAGATGAAGGATGACTTAGAGAGGGTTCCTGGCTTGCCCAGTGCTGTAGAATGATAAGGTGGTCAGATCAATAGAAGACACCCAGCCTGGTGGTTTAGGTCTTGGATATGTCTTCCGAAGGACTACCTGTTAAAGGCTTTGTTAAGGTTTGGATGTGAGGTGTTCCCCCAAAGTTCATGTGTGAGACAATGCAAAGAAGATTTGGAGGGGAGGTGAGATTGGGTCATAACCTTAACCCAATCCATTAATTAATCCCTGCTGGGAATAACGGAGTGGTAATTGGAGGCAGGTCGGGTATGGTTGAAGGAGGTGGGCATTGGGGGGTGTGGCTTTGGGGTATATATTTTGTATCTGGAGAGTGGAGTCTCTCTGTGCTTACTGATGGCCATGTGAGCTACTTCCCTCACCACCCTCTTCCACCATGATGTTCAGCCTTGAGTCCTAAGGAATGGAGCTGGTCTTCTGTGGACTGAGACCTCTGAAACCATGAGCTCTCAAATAAAATTTTCTTCTCTGAAATTGGTCTGCTCAGATCTCATAGTCACAGCAGTCAAAAAGCTCACTAAAACAGGCTTGGTCCCCAGCATGGCCTGTTGGAGGTGGTAGAACCTCTAAGAAGGGAGGCCCAGAGGGAGGTTTGCGGTCACTGGAGTCGTGTGCTGGAAAGGTGTTAAAGAATGCAGGGCACTTCTGCTGCTTGTTTCTCTCTCTCCCTTTTCTCTAGGACAACTTTGAGCTCCTGAATGATGAGCCAATTTACATGAATAAGATGTAAGCATATGCTTATATATATAGTCCCATGTTTATATTTTGCGCCCGCATTTGGGACAGAGTATGATGTTTCTCATTTTAATTTTATTTTCTTCACATTGTGATATAAAGTTGTGTCATCTACCCTCCTCCATTCATGCTTTGACAGTACATTTTATCTTCCTCGATCCTTGTGGGGAAATCGCATCAGGATCTTTGAAGTCATTTCTGTGCCATTTGGAGCGGATTTCCGTAGGGCTTGCTTTTTCTTAGCAGTGTATTTGTAGGAAAATTGGTTTTTATATTGGTCACGTGAAGGCGAAGCTGTGCCACCTTCTAAAGTTTCCCTCGTGTAGGAGAAGGGAGCTTATACCTAGTGGCATGATGTGTACAGAACAGGAGACACAGAGAAACCAGTGTATCTCCCAGCAATGAAAAAATAAAATCGCCAGTGGACTGTGGACTTGAGTTGTCCCGAAGAATTTAGCACATCCTCTTTGCTTTACCTGAGTAGAAAGCACATGAGCTGAGTTTCTTAATATTTCTTAGTATTTTCTGCTTGTTATTCTTCCCTAAAAATCAAACATTCTTCATTAAACTTTAAATTGTTTGCTCCTTCTTAAGAGCCTCTAGCCATTCCATGTCCAGGACCTTGTTTTATTATTATTATCATTATTTTTAATTTTCCTTTTCTTTCTTTTTTCCCCTCTAAGTTAACCTATTTCAAAAGTCTTTCTTTATGTATTCAGATTTTAGATTCTCAGGAAATACCTCCAAGTATTTCATACTCTATTTATTTCTGAATGATTTCCTCTTCATATTTAAACATTCCCGTGGTAAATGTTAAACTCCGTGGGGGGATAAGAAAGGGAACGTGCATCTCTATGTGGTGATTAGAACAATCTTTTATCCGAATGAAACAGAAAAGAAAAAAAAAAGTGTTGTTTTGATCATTACAATTGTATCAGCTGTTAACATGATAGTCACAGATTTTTCAAACTGGAAAGGAGATAATAAGTATCGAGTCTGATCCATTTACAAAACTAGAAGAGAGACATTATTGTGTCCAATCCATTTACTTTCAAGTTAACTAAAGTTTTCCCTAAAGAGGGGAAATGATTTTCTCAGTGCCTGAACCTATGGTTTCCCTGTTCAGTAGCTTGCCTTATTGAGAAGAAGTGTGTAGTATTTCTATTCATCATTTATGTTAGTTATCCATAAAAGAAAAATACCCCAGCTTTGTTCTCCTTTGTTATCTGAGCTACAGATCCAAAGAGGAACCAGGTGCAAGTTTTGTGGGTCTCACCACTGAGCTACCCTCTAACTGGGGAGTGGCTTACCTAGCCCAAGAAGGCAGGTGCATTTGTAAGAATAATACGCACTCATTGGTGTATGTGTCTCCAAGAAAATGTTCATGCTTTCAAACTCTGGTGCCTGGAAAGCACGGGTGGGATTAGTGGATTATCTGTTTAAATATTTATGAAGCTATTTAGACATATTTTATTTATTGCAAAAAAATGTTTATAGTACAATTATTTCAAGAATGAAGCCTCCACATGCTATTAGAAGCTTCCATTGAAATCTAATTCTCCTCATTCACGTCCTACTAATGCAGGGTCACGTCAGAGTTGAAGAGACGGAGGAATGTTCTCTAGTGCATATTTGTTGCCACAAACCTATTGATTGAGCAATCGACCAAGTTAACTCAAATTTTAGAAACACCTTCGATGTGAAAAGTCACTGGAGATGCGTACTGAGTGTTCCATCTAGACCTGGAATAATAAACGCATTTACCACTTAACAGCCTCCAGGTGCTGTGGTACAAATTAACTCATCTCACACACAAAAGGAACCCTCAGGTAGGTACTGTGATCATCTGCACTATAGAGGTGAGGTAACTTTTACCAAATTCTGTGAGCTCAGAGTTAATTTGAAGGCACAGATGATTTCCACACGTGCAACCAACACCTTCTGATAAATGTCAAAAAAACAGAATCAGGAATCATCCAAGAGAAATTAATACGTGTTGGAAGAATAAATTATACAGTTGTGTGATTAAAATAATTAAAAAAGAAAATAAATCAGACATGGGTACAGAATGACCTCTGCACCATATTTCGCCCTTAATATACATTACATCTCTCATGTTTTGAAAATCCAATTAAAGTTTAATATTAAATAGTTGGCAGATTCCATATAAAATTCCAGGGATCTTGTTTCTCTTGCACAGCAAAACAAAAACTCAGAAGATGTAGAATGTCTTGCTTCCAGTTCTTACAAGGTGACAGCCAGTGGGATCCAAGTATGGAGTCCTTTATTCAGAGAAGAGGACGCTCTTCAATTTACCATAATCCTGATGTTCTTGGGTATCCCCGAGAGCCAGCATGGTGTCCTAAAGTATTCAATGACCAGACTGAAAAGATCAGCATGTGCTCACTCTCCACTGTCACCTCATCACTTTTTGCATCAATGTTATTTATTGGTGCTACATGAGAACGAATCCACCCAGGCCACTATCACCTTCAGACACATGGGACGGACATACCATTGTTCTCCTTGTCCAGAGACAGATGGTCTCCTTTAATGGAACACAATGGGAGGAGGTCTTTCCTTTACCTCCAAAGTTGATTCTCGTTTCTTTCATTTTCTTTCAAATTTCCAGGGTGTATTTGATTCAAGGTCCCCACCCCTAGCTTTTTTTTTTTTCCCAGATTGTGTGGGACAGTATACACTCATACATTGCTGGTGGGACTGCAAATTGGTGCAACCACTATGGAAAGCAGGATGGAGAATCCTCAGAAAACTTGAAATAGAACCACCATTCGACCCAGCTATCCCACTCCTCGGTCTACACACCAAGGACTTAAAATCAGCCTACTATAGTGATGCAGGCACATCAATGTAAGGGAGATAATAAGAGACACAGAGACAAGACGCAGAGGCAGGAAAGATGGTAGCTCCTCCAAGGGACCATGTTTATTTATGTAATAGGTTCCATTAGGTCATTACTTCTGTAACTACATCCTTGTTTATTGTATTGGTAAGGTTGCTTATTCTGCAGTTACATTCTACAGTTACAATATGCAATGTTTCTTGAGAGCTTTGTGCAGCTCTCAAGAAAGTCCATTACCTGAAGTTACCATTATGCAGGCAGGTCCAGGAGCACCAGTGCTTGGTGAAACATTGTATTTATCTAGCAAGCAAGTTCCTTTATTCCCAGGAGCTATGTGCCTGAGATCAAGGCAAGGCTGCCAAGACTCTAGCACAGAGCTTCCTCATGCAGGGCATTACCACAGCTTCTGGACATTGCACATGTATTAGTTATCTCACTATAGTTCCTGGGAGAAGCTGCAGAGTATCCTAAGAGTGGGAAACAGTGTGCCTATTACCTCCTGGGAGTTTGTTCACCAGAGGAACGCTTCCCTGTATATTTCCATGGTCAGAATCCCTACACATCAATGTTTATAGCAGCTCAATTCACAATAGCAAAACTGTGGAACCAACCTAGATACCCTTCAACAGATGAGTGGATAAAGAGAATATGGTATATGTTTGATGGAATATTACTCAGTTTTAAAGAAAAGTGAAATTATGACATTTGCCAGTAAATGGATGGCGTTGGAGAATATCACGCTAAGAGAAATAAGCCAATCCCCAAAAACCAAAGGATGAATGTTTTCTCTACTATTTGGTTGCTAATTCACAACAAGGGGAGGGGGGAATAGGGAAGAATAGAGTTACTTTAGATTAGGTAGAGGGGAGTGAAGGGAGGGGAGAAGATATGGGAATAGGAAGGAAAATAGAATGAAACAGACATTATTACCTTATGTACATTTATGACTGCATGATCAATGTCCAGTCAGATAAATGAGAAATTATACCCCATTTATGTGTGATATACCAAATTCCATAAATGCATTCTACTGTCATGAATAACTAATCAAAACAAACAAAAATTTATTAAAAATATTTTAAAATAATAGTTCCTACTATTTTACTACTTCATAAGTACTTTAGTATTTGAAATACGATTTAGTATTTAGCATTTCCTAAATCATTTCTAGTGACTCTCTTAGGTGATTTTCTTTTTTACTTTCTTTCTTTTTCTTGCCTTTTCTAGACCTTCAAAAGGAAAACATGATTCTGGGCGATTAAAATAAATGCAACCAGACCCTAGACCCAAGAACCTGACATATTGATGCTCTCTAACTGCCTATAATTCAAAGACCACAGGCAGAACAACACTTTCTCCCTATGCACTCCTGAACAGAGAAGTCTAGAAATTTTAAATTTCAACTTTCTGGATCTCAGGAAGTTCCTACCATATGTCACGGTCACACACACACACACACACACACACACCTGTGACAGTCCATGTCTTTTCTTCAGTCTCTTTAGGAAATTTCCTGCATGCCTTGGCCCACAGAATTTCTCCTTCTGTGCCTCTGACCGAGCTGAATGATCAAGCAGAACAGGACACCGGAGCAGCCCTTTTACCGGGAGCATCTGTGACCTCACTGGTAACATTTCAGGTGTTATTTTTTTTTTTTCACTTTTATCCCCACCCCCTCGGCATGTATGTTTAGCACCATAAAGGACAGAAAATATGCCTTTAAAAGATGCGGACGGTGGGCGAAAACTTGTAGGAGTGGAAAAGACACACCAGCCAAGTGTGACATGGAATATTTGGAAAGCGCGAATTGCACGCCACCACCAGTGCGCCTCCCAAGAAACCATGGAAAATACACCTTCGGAGGTGAAAATACGATCTTTGGGGAAAGTGATAATAGTTGCTACAAAGTTCAGAGAAAATAACCCTTGAAAATTTATTATTCCCTTTATTTCTCACAACAAACATTAGAAAATGGAAAAAATCAGACCTTGTCGCAAGAAAAGTGAAGATGATATCAACCTTTGGAGTTTTTGTTGAAATTCAATCTCAGAGTGATGCTGGGAAAGAACATCCTCCTGTCCTGCCCATTTCTTCTTTGGGCGCCATGATTGAGTGAGCTTGGCGTAAGAAGGAAGTTGGTGGGGTTTTGCTGCCTATGTGGAAAAACGAGAGCAATTGTTCTCACACATGGCTGGATTTTAAAATTACCCTAAGGCTTAACAAACTGTAAATTCTGGGTCCCAACTATGGCTGTCCCCAAATCATTGATCTGGGTGATACCTGAATTCGGAGTCCCAATGTTTTGCAGCTTCCAAGAAACTCAGATTTCACCCAAGTTTATGAACCACTGAGAAGTGGATATTATTTTTATTATTAAAAAACGGAGGGGAAAAGTATTTTAAAGAAACAAATGAAAGGTAAGATCAGAATCGACCTCATCTTCCTGAAACAGGTAAAATCACACTCATAGGGAAGGTGTAATTTTGTTCTCCGGAGAACAGAAGAACACTAAAAACATTTGTACTTTGCATTAATTAAAGCTTCTCTGTAGAACAACAAATGAAGAGCAAATGTTCAAAAGACTCAACAGTTGTCCGACGAGTATAGTTACAAGGAACGATGGTAAAATGGGTAGCCACGGGAAGGAACTATTATTTATCAGGTTTATTAATGTGCATAAAATATTTAATTGTGTGTCTTTTTTTGGGGGGGCGGAACCAGGGATTGAACTCAGGGGTACTCGACCACTGAGCCACATCCCCAGCTCTATTTTGTATTTTATTAGAGACAGGGTCTCAACGGAGTTGCTTAGTGCCTCGCTGAGTTGCTGAGCACCTCACTAAATTGCTGAGGCTGGCTTTGAACCCATGATCCTTCTGCCTCAGCCTCCAGAGCCGCTGGAATTATAGGCGTGCACCACTGTGCCTGGCTCTAATTGTGTATCTTGAAGTTTTGTGATGCTCTACGGTTTACTACATGCTTTTGTGAGCAGTGTTTGATTATTTCAATAACCCTACTTGGGAGAATGGGAAGGTATTTTCATTGTGCAGGTGCAGATACCCAGGCTGGGAAAGTCAAGTGGGGTGAGAGAGGTGATATATGCTTGAGGTCAGGCACCTAAATCCAGTCCAATGTCCCTGGGATTAAGCCTGGATTTCCTAAAACAGCTATTTCTTCTCTTTGAGGGCTGCTAGCCCTTCAAATAATACTGGATCCAGGACTTGTGGGTATGTCCTTATTCTCCTAACAACTCTCTTGAAAGCTTTTTGTGACTAAGATGGAGATTTTTGTGACTGAATATATACAAAAATAAGAGTTTGCCCTCCATGAAAACAGGATAGTACTACTTCTCTGATCTTTTGTGCCTGGAGAAAAGATAACTTTCCTAAAGAGAAAAAAAAAAATACAATGAAAGCCATCATCGGACCTATTTTGTTCCAGCCTCTCTATGTGGTACATTAAGTACATTAATGGCATTTAATAGTTGACTTAATCCTCTAAATAAGCTTATCTCCACTTAACACAGAAAGAAAGTGAGATTTGAGGAACTCCCAGGTCCACGCTCTTTCTGTATTTCTGGAAGCACAGAAAAACATAAGGAAGGAGAAAAACTTACTGGGGCGTAGATTTGAGTTCTTGTCTTGACTCTGTCGCCATCTTGAATCATCCTTGAAAGAAGACTCTTTGCTTCTCAGAAGGTCAACTCTTTAGGATCCGATCTAACTCCCAACCCTTATATGTTTATGAAATGTAGTTCAGGTTACGACTCTAAAATGCTTGGAGTTTGACTTTAGTTTTGGACAATACATCAGGCTTTGGCTCTTTGCCATCTTTTGTCTATTTCTACTTAAGTTTAATCCAAAGTCCTTGATTTCCTTCCAGTGAACCACCCATTTTTCCAGTCTTAGTGGTAGAACCTGAGGCAGAGTCACCTCCACTTGACCTCCGGAGCTGTCTAGTGACTTCAACCTCATCAATCATCGGCTCTTTACCATGGTAATCCATGGACAGGAGGGTCACCCTATTTTGGTCAAAGGGATTAGGGCTAACACATATATATATTTTTCACATTAGTCAAAGGGAATCTTGTTTTCTTTCTTGCTGGAGATGGGAGCAGAATGACATAGGTCTAGAGCTGCTGGGGGTGCTTGGTGGGGACTTAATATGTCACGAATAGGGCCCACGGATGGACGTATACTCCACCATTATTGTTTGAATTGGTGAATCAAGGTTTTTCTTCAAAATCCAAATGGTCTGATGAACAAATGTCCCTTTTAAAAGTTAATTTGGCCTTATTTTCTGCCACTTGCCATTGAAAATCTTCTAGGCAATATTTATACCCCCAAGGCCAACATGTATTTCTAAACACACAGACATGAGGGTGAGTTCAAGGATAGGACTTTGGGTATAGAAAAGAAGCGCCCAGTGATGAGCCTGTGTTTCGACCATGGATGCTTTTGTGACCAGGGGACTCAGTTTAATCTAACTTCCAACAAAGCCAAGGACTCGTTAGAAAGAGGTGATTTATAAGCAATAGAATGTCTCATTCAAAGAAGATCCGGCAATCGAAGTCGTTCATGTCACAAGTGGCTGTCAGGATGGAAGGTTCATCAGAATCCAAAGGAGCAACCCTAGTACAAGACCACAACTCATTTCCGTGTTTACTCTGCTCCCTTTCTGTGGCTATTTTGTCTGATGCTATTGCCAAACGGCCACCAGCAACCACAAGAACTTCAAACCACTTTGTTCTCTTCCCCCTCAAAGTCAAAAAAACATTATTCCCTATCGCTCCCTTTCAAAATGCAAGGAGGATGGCTTTTGGAGAAGCTCTCATTAAATATCTGCTCATCACTCATGGGACTTGTTTGGTTCCTAGGCCCTAAGACCCTACCTGTGGCCCTGGAAATGGGAGGTGCTCATCGGCTGAAGTCGAGAAGAGCTTCAAAATTCAGCAGCAGCAGCGTCAAGGCTCACGACGGTCGCCGAACGCTGGGCACCGAAAATGATCCATGTTAAGTACCGGCCACACCAAATGGCCCAACCGTTACAGAGGATTGGACAGGAATGCAAATGATGTGGTCCAAGCCCGTGGGCTCTCTGTGGGTGCCAGAACCAACCAACCTGCACAGTTCGTCCAAGCTGTGGAGTGTGCGTGGAAAGACCTTCATGAAGGAAGTTGGGTGGGATCGAGAGAGAAGGGAGGCTTAGGGATGGGGTGGGAGGGTGTCTTCCCACTCTGTTTCAGAAGGCTCACTCCAAATGCCCTGCGTGAAATCTGGATGGATTCGTTTTCATGGATACAACTGGAAGGTGAATGGGACACCGTTCACAGCGGAACCAAGCCGATTCTGGGAATGAAGATGTCAGGGGTACTGAGCCTCTCGGTTTAAACACAGATGTATGCCATTCGGTGACCACATTAACCACAAAATAGGGGATCTGTTTACATAAAGCATGCAAAACGGAACCAATAGGCACTCCCCTTAGACATTTTAGTTCTCCCTGTAATTTACATCTGAATTCAGCAAGTATATAGTATTCCCATGTACCAAGAGGCCTCTTACTCCCCAGGTTATAGGCAGGGGTCCATGGATCAAACTCCACCTGAACTCTACAAAATTATCTCATTTAATTCTTAACCACGTTCTCTTGGAGTGGGTAACTACATTTTTCAGTATTCTTCTTGCACAACCAGTCCTCTGGATGAACTAAGAAGAAATTTGGAGATTCCTTGGAAATCTGAAAATGGAACCACCATTGGACCCAGCTATCCCACTCCTCGGTCTATACCCAAAGGACTTAAAAACAGCACACACTACAGGGACACGGCCACAGCAATGTTTATGGCAGCACAATTCACAATAGCTAAACTGTGGAACCAACCTAGATGCCCTTCAGTGGATGAATGGAAGAAAAAAAAAATGAGGCATACATACACAGTGGAATTTTACTCAGCAATAAAAGAGAATACAATCACGGCATTTGAAGTTAAATGGATGCAGTTGGAGAAGATAATGCTAAGTGAAGTCAGCCAATCCCCCCAAAAAACAAATGCCAAATGTTGTCTGTGATATAAGGAGGCTGACTCATAGTGGGGTAGGAAAGGGAATATCCAGTAGCTCCGGTGGCAAGAAGTTTAAGAGTTTTCTAGAAGCAACAAGCTCTTGGTGCACCATTAATGCTTCTTGCCTTCAGTTCCTTGCAGGTTTCTAATAACTAGCATCCTTACTCACAATAGAAAGTGTCTGATTGTCCGAGTCAAAGTTACACACGAGGGAGGAGAGAAGAACAATCTGTTCTCTGCAGAAGAAGGATCTATCTGGTCCCTGCAGATACACAAGATTCTCCATTAAAAACTTCTGCATTGTAGTATTTCTCCAAAGTGAGCTGGGGATTTGCATGCAGGGCAGGTCAAGTCTGATAAATGATCTCACTAAAACTCTCTCTCTCTCTTTCACAGATAAAGAAACAGAGGATCAGAGAGAGGAGTCATAAATTCCTTTAACTCCCCATTCAGAGTTAGCAAGTGAGCCACTGGATTATATTGTGAGAGTAATTAATGATGTGTATAAATTCCTGGGGTATAGGATTGATCTCTCTTTGGTATCCTGATCGCATTTTCTCTTGGTTTTAATCATTGTAATTCACAATGTGAGGATTCAGCTGGATTCACACAATACCACTGACGTTATCCTTAATTTTATGTTTCCGTGTAACTGTCTTTTATAAGGTTCTTCCTCCAAAGCCGCCAGAGTCATTCATCTTGAGGATTATCAACTAGTTAGCATGTTTAAATCTCAGTTGATCCACAAGGCATTAAAACTCATATGGACACCCGTTCTTGTTAGGTATTTAATTTTCAGATGTAATTCAAAAATATTGGTTCATTCTTTTTCTTTTTCTTTTTTTGTGACTGGGGATTGAACTCAGAGGTCCTTTACCACCGAGCCACATCCCCATCCCTTTCTGTTTTCAATATTTTAAGACAGGGTCTCACTTAATTTCTTAGGGCCTCCCTACATTGCTGAGGCTGGCCTTGAACTTGCAATCCTCCTGCCCCAGCCTCCCAAGTCTTTGGGATTACAGGCTTGCACCATCACACCCAGCTTCATCCATTCTTTGTTCAAGAATTTGTTGGGTATACCAGGCACAGTGGTGCACGCCTATAATCCCAGCAGCTCTCGGGAGACAGATGCAGGAGGATCACGAGTTCAAAGCCAGCCTCGGCAAAAGCAAGGAGCTAAGCAACTCAGTGAGACCCTGTCTCTCAATAAAATACAAAATAGGGCTGGGGAGGTGGCTCTGTGGTTGAGTGCCCCTAAGCTTAATCCCTGGTACCCCTCTCTAGAATTCATTGGGTGTATGTGACTGTGCTACTATTACTACACTGGATTATTAGTGACCAATTTAGTAGCTGGCGAAATAAACCCAACCCATACTGGCTTAAGTAAAATTAAGATCAAAATTAAAATTAAAAATTTGACTCTTCACCAAACCATAAATGGGAAGAAATGGAGCCAGCCCTGGGGACACTTGGGCATCAGAGTGTCCAGAAGTTCTGACTTTCTCTCTCTCTCTCTCTCTCTCTCTCTCTCTCTCTCTCTCTCTCTCTCTGCCTCTGTAACCCACTCTTCTTCCCCCTGATCTCCTTTACAGTCTATCCTATCTCTGACTCTGCACCCTGATCTCATGCATGCAGGCCATCTGCCCCCACGGGAGTGAATACAGACAACCCTAGGACTATAACCACAAAACCGACCCACCCAAACCCAAAGCAGCCTCTTTATCACCATCTCTAATTGAACCCTCCCACCAGGGGGGGGGGTCTTATGCCACTCCCTGGATTGGTAACACAGGTGTGAGGATTCATCCACTGAGGCTAGACCACAGGCCAAATCCTGTGGCCAAGACTCACAGGTGCTTCCCCAGAAAGGTAGGAGTCACGAAGACAGACATGCTCCCTGGAGTCATCGGTTCGCCACGCTGCGTGCAAAACGTTAAACATAAAAATCACTATTAAGAACCACGATGGAGATGAAAGCAACCCAGAAGAAGTACACGAGTACAATAAAACGCCACTTAATATGGATCATCAGAAAAAGGGATTCTTCCAACAAGGTGATACCTCAAATGACACAGAAACTGTGGGAGTTGACTATATGAAGGATGTGAACTTCCCAGGCAGAGGGGAAAAGAAAGACAAAAAAAAAAAAAATGGAAATTATATTTTAGGACACCAAATAGGCAGAGGATCAAAATTAACATATCAAAAGGGAACTTGGATAACCTTTAATAGGATCGTTTAAAATGTGCGTGAGCTAACCATTTTATTCCCTTCGTTAAAATGACTTATTAATGTACGTCTATTTAAGGGGAGACCTAGGGAAAAATAGAGGTACTTTGGATTGGGGAGAGGGGAGTGCAGGGAGGGGAGAGGGTGTGGGGGTAGGAAGGATAGGAGAACGAATCGGACATTATTACCCTGTGTCCATATATGATGACATGACGGATGTGATTCTACAGCATGTCCAACCAGAAGAAAGAGAAGTTACCCTCCATTTATACATGATGTGGTGAAACGCAGTCTACTGTCAGGGATCACTAATTAGAACACATTTAAAAAAAAAAGAAGAAGAAGATCTGCTTCTACCACTACTACCTACACAGCATGATGACCTCAGATAGACAGGTTCTGCTCTTGGATCCACCATTTTCCTATGGTCTTGTGAAGGGGATTGGGTTGGACTAAGTGTCCTTCCTGATGGTTTTGAGTCTCAAGAAGATGGGGGAAGCATCCATGTAGACGAAGCGATTCAGGGTGAGGGCGGAAGGGGATTAAGAGAGAGCCCTGTGGGTGCCCTTTGATAAAGGACTACAACTTCACCAGGAAAGAAAGAAAGAAAGAAAGAAAGAAAGAAAGAAAGAAAGAAAGAAAGAAAGAAAGAAAGAAAGGAAGGAAGGAAGGAAGGAAGGAAGGAAGGAAGGAAGGAAGGAAGGAAGGAAGGAAGGAAGGAAGGAATCATGTGGAGATATAATGAGATGGAGGGGGAAATAATTAACCTAGTCATGTCCAGGACAATTTCATTTGAAGGGATTGCTTTGATGAGTCACGTAGGGTATGGAGGAGACCTTGAAGACCGAGGAGAGCCTCCAAGCTGTCTTCCACGGAAATTCAGACTTGGTAACTGGATGGGTTTTATTTTTCTGATTAGGGTCTACTTGCTGGTTGCCAAAACTGGGTTACTCAGGAAAATAAAATAGAGGCTCAAAAAAGCTAATAGCCATGGTCCTCCATCTCCATCTGTTTCCTACAAACATTTCGGACGGACTCTCTTCCAAAACATTGAAGACATGTCTACTGCATCCCTGGTTTGAAGGGTTAAATGAGGTCTTAGCAGGTCTAGGATGCATGCCGTATGGATATAGCTCTGGATGAGGAAGAGAACCTTCTAGACTCCTGAGCATCATGGCAATTGCATTTTAATTAAGACAGGGGATGGGGGTGGAGGGAGCAAGTCTTCATCTTCTTCAAACCTTTGCAAGGGGAGTTTTAAGAACAGATCTCAAGATCTGTGCAAGAGTTTGTGAATTTTCTGGTAAAATGGAATCCCCTTCGAGGTCTATAAGTTATGTTCCGGAGCAATACTAGGGTAGACATGCCCTTACCAAGAGAACCTGGAGAAAGGACCTGATTCAGAAAAGGCAGATGTTATAGTTTAGATATGAAGTGTCCCCAGAAGCTCATGTGTGGGACAATGCCAGAATGTTCAGAGGTGAAATGATCAGTTGTGACAGCTGTAAGCTAGTCCATGGATTAAGCCACTGATATGGATGAATTGGGTCCCCAACCCATGAACTGAACCTCTGAAACCTTGAGCCAAAATAAACTTTTCCTCTTCTAAGCTCTTCTTGTCAGGTGTGTGGTCATAGCAATGAGACGCTGACTAAAACAGCAGACAAAGGAAGGATAGGATTGGGACACTAGTGATCAAAGGCACTGATGGTGACCTCCAGAATGAAATTTGGCAATCCACTGTAACACTGAGCTAGGGACGTGAGAGGGCTGAAGTAAGTTCACTTCCAGGTCTCACCAGGGTTCCCAGAATACACGAAGGGTCCATATTCATCACTGCTAGAGAAATAGCAGGTCTAAGGTATATTCTGTGCTCTTCAGAGGCAATTGCTGTAAATATCGTCTATCTTATTATATGCTTTCTGGAAAGGAACACGTACAGACTAATTTGGTTGTTCATTGCAAGGAAAGGAGTCGTCAGGATGCATTTTTAATCCAAATAGATCTCTCTCGTGAAATTATTTTCCGGAGACGTGGTCTAATGACACAAACGAAAGCGGAATCTATAGCTAATTTTGGAATCAGTAGAGAACACTGAGATTTCAGGCATCTTTCCTCAGTGCCATTTCTTAGTATAAATAGAGAAAAGGAAAGTTGAAATCGGTGTGCTTGGCTTGTTTTTTATTTATTTTTTTTTAACTTTTGAAGGAGAGCTGGAAATTCATCTCAGATGACATCTATCTTTTTTGTTGGTGAAGAAAGAAAATTTATTTTGCCTTCAGAAAATTATCTCTTGATTTTTTTAAAAACCATTTCATTCCTGCCTTGCAGAAGAAAATAATATTTTAGTGAGCATAATAGACCACCAGAAAAATTAGGTAGATTTTTTTTTTTATTGTTGTTGTTCCTTATTTGGGTTTTTTTTTGGGGGGGTAGAGGTGTGGTAACTTGGTATTGAGCCCAGGGGTACTTCTCCACGGAGCCACATCCTCAGCCATTTTTATATTTTATATTAGGGTCTTGCTAGGTGGCTTAGGGCCTCACTAAGTTGCAGAGGCTGGCCTTGAACTTGTGATCCTCCTGCCTCAGCGTTTTTCCCCCCGTTGGTGAAATTGTTCTTATTTATTTTAGGCCTGGTTGTCCTGTTGTAAAATACAGTAGGGTACTCTTTTTAATTTCATTTATTGCCATCCCATGGAAATTGGAGATAATTGAGTTTCAAATCATTTCTACATTTACTAAGAGGAGAGTTTCATTATCTTTATGATCAGAGAAGTTGGGCTCTATTGATTTCTCCTGCAATGCTCTTGTGTCATATAACCAATAACTGCATTCTTGATAAAGATGATGTTGATGAAGAGGAGGGTGAAGGCGATAATTATGCTGCTTATAAAAAAAACACAAGTTACGTATGGATAAGTATTTTTCAAACAGTAAAACTCAAAAAACCAAAAGAGACATATGCAGATGCAAAAGAGACATATTCTAAGTAAAGGAGGACAGGTCAGTAATCACAGGTCACCATGCTAGTGAGGCTAACATTATTTACCAGGTATGCAATCACCTGCCTTTCATCACCTTATTTTGTAAGTATTTCAAGATAAATGTGTGTCACTCCAAGTTCTTTAGAACAAAGGACAAATGGAAACTCAGAAGTAATCTGGCCACCTCGGGATTATTCAAGTTGTTAAAACAATCAAGCCCAAACTCAAATGCACCTAAATCTGCTATCAGTGCAAGCCCCCAAATGCTGCTGTTAAAAACTATGCACATAGTGATGGTTTTATTTCCAAGGGCCCAATGAGGGATGAGGTTTTTGTCCCTGAACTTTATTATTAACAATCTGGGGAATGAATTCCTAGAATAAATTGCACACATAAATCACACAGGGTTGAACATATAATCGGGTGATGTGTGTCATTAACATATACCCTGTGATGTTTGCCAAGGAATTTTAAATTGTCTCCCCCAAAGTTATCTGAGCGTGGTCCACTATAGTTATGGTTTGGATGTGAGGTGCCCGCCCCCCCCCCTGAGCTCATGTGTGTGACAATCCAAGAAGGTTTAGAGGAGAATGGATTGGGTTATGAGAGCCTAAACTTAACCAGTGCATTAATTAGCCGATAGGGATTAATCAGGTGGTAACTATAGGCAGGTAGGGTGCGGCTGGAGGAGGTGGGTGGTTGTGCCTCTTGGGTTTACTTTGTGTCTCTGGTAAACAGAGCTCTCTCATCTTCCTGGTGCCATGCTCCCAACGAATTTCCTCCTCCACACCCTTCCACCATGATGTTCTGCCTTATCTCGGGCTCAGAGCAAAGTCAGCTGTCTATGGACTGAGACCTCTGAAACCGTGAGCCCCCAAATAAACTCTTTCTTCTCTAAAATGGTTCTCGTCTGGTCATTTGGTGACAGCAAACTAAAACACCTGCCATGCTCCTACATTACCATATCGACGCTTAAAAGGTAGAAATGCGACAGATGTGGTCCCAGCCTACTCCACTAAAATACCTGACTCCGAAACCCCACCATATATATACAATACCAGAAAAAACTATACAAAGACATATGCAAATAAGGAGACAGAGATATCTGAATGATGAAAACCAGTTCGTTTTTTTCAAGAATCCTAGCAACTGCAGGAATCATATATACTTAGACACTCCTCTTAAGAGCAATGACGTGGCAAATCAGTGGAGATCTCCTGGTTTGGTAACGGTTGCCATGAAAACAAGACATTGTTGAATCTGACCTCCCGGCTAAGAAGTGCAATGTGTGAAAAGTTTGTACTTATAAAATGCAAGCCCATTTCATCTTGACAGACATTATTAATACAGCCTTCTGACCCCCGGAAAGACCAACCAATGATTAGCACTCATACCAAATAGATAAAACAGACTCAAAATTATTAGTTTCAAATAGATATTTGTGTGTGGGGGGGTGATAAGGTCCAGTGAAACAACCATACTCAACAAATCTCTAAGCCATGGATGAATCAGAGGGATCTGCACAGTCACAATCATTGGCCAACATATGGGACACTGTTATCCATCAGTTGCTCAAACAGATTCATCCGGGACCCACTCAGAAGTCAAGAGAGACCCAGGATATTTTTATTTTTCTGACATCTCTGGCATAGTAAAAACGAGGGAATGCTAAATAAGGTAACAGACATTGTGAAAACTGTCAAATATTGGCACTTAAATACCTTTCTGAAGAAGGTCATTTTTTTTTTCTTTCCGTTCTGTCAATATTTCTGGGACTCCATCTATCTTACTTGAAGATGAGATCAGAAATGTCAATGGGAGCCACTGCCCTATGGCGATCCTCAGCCTTCCCCTGTGGTATGGGATTTGATTTTCCAGCGTGAGCGCCTGGGGTGGGGGGGGAGAATAATAGACAAATATGTTATGCAAATATAATTATGTAGGGAGGAATGATAGGCAAATAGAAAATGCTGTTTGAAAGTCAAAAAAAAAAAAAGAAGTCAAGGGTGGAGGAGAGGAATAAATATTTAAAGTATGGAAGCATAATATTTGAAAGTGACTCCTCACTTTGAGTGGTTCTCTAACAAAGTGGTCTTCTAATCTAGGCTTCGGAGTGCATGCCTTCGCGTGGGATGGATAAGGACAGGGTGTTCAGCACATAAATAAGAATGAGAATTACAGGGGGAGCCAAACAGACATCACCTCCTAATGCTGCCCTCGCAGATGGGTTACCAGTGCTCAGAAAAAAATATTTCATATGAAGCCGGTTGCAGTGCAGTGGTGCATGCCTGTCATCCCAGCAGCTCTGGAGGCTGAGGCAGGAGGGTCGAGAGTTCAAAACCAGCCTCAGTGAAAGTGAGGTGCTGAGCAACTCAGTGAGACCCTGTCTCTAAATAAAATACAAAATAGGGTTGGGGATGTGGTTCAGGGGTCAAGTGAACCCGAATTCAATCCCTGGTACCAAAATAATAATAATAATAATAATAATAATAATAATAATAATAATAATAATATGAAAGATCAAATGCTCCTATTATTCATAGCAAGGTGATTTGGGTTATTGTATTTGGTAGCCCAACTTCTTTTTCTTTTCTTAATGAGGTTGGAGAATCTCCAATTCCAAGCTGAGTTTCTGGGGCTTCAACTCTTTGGGTTTTGATTTATTTATTTATTTATTTATTTATTTATTTATTTATTTATGGTACTAGTGATTGACCCCCAAGGATGCTCTCCCACTGAACGACATCCCCAGACCTTTTTTTAAAAAATTTTATTTCTGAGACAAGGTCTTGCTCGCTTACCCAGGTTGGCCTTGAACTTGTGATCCTTCTGCCTCAGCCTCCTCAACAGCTAGGATCACAGGCGTGCGCTGCACCTGGCTGGTGGTTCTCTTGAGATGCTTTGTTTCTGCCCATCAGGGAGGTCTTTGTGGGCCTGAAGTTGTCCTAGACCGTGACTTCATGAGATATAAAATCAGGCCTGCATTCGGTGCATGGATTCTTGCGAAGGGCACGAAATGTGTGAAGTTCTCTGCTTGAATCCAGTGCTCTGTGAACACTGTTCAATTTTCAGGACGCAGCAGCCTGGACCACGTCTTTGCCGTCCTTCGCTGCCGTTTGTGATAACCCAGCCGTTATTGAAAGCTGGGTCTAATGGTCCCTGAAGGTCTCTTTTCCTAACTCTTGACATGTTTAAGAAGACAGGCTACAGATGCATAAAACCCCAGGGAATGCTACCAAGGTGGACTCTCCTTTACTCAAGCAACCTGCCTCACCTTTGCATCACTCGAGCCAAACCGTGTCTCTTTCTGTGATTAAATTACACCTTCCATTTTCTCCTTGATGCAAATTAGACACTAAAAACTCTATCCCTTCTTTCCCGAGAGCCAAGTCAAGCAAGTGTCTGATTCTCTGAGCTTTCAGGTCCGAATCTATTAGATGGTAATAATACACCCAGGAAGATTAAAACTCCTGTTTCCTTCATGAAATATCACAGTTTTTCATTGAAAAACCCTTATATTTTAAGGAACATGTAGTGTTGTGGGTTAGATGTGGTATCCCCCCAAAAGCTCATGCGTGAGACAGTGCAAGAAGGTTTAGAGGCGAAACCATTGGACTACAAGAGCCTTAAGCCAATCAGTGAATTGATCCCTGATGGGATTAATTGAGTGGTGACTGGCAGCAGGTGGGGTGTGGCAGGAGGAGGTGGGGTACTGGGGGGCATGGCTATGGGGCGTTCTATATTTGTATCTGGAGAATGAAGTCCCTCACCCTGCTTCTTGATCACCACGTGAGCTGCTCCCCTCTGCCACACTCCTCCACCATGATGTCTGGCCTCACCTTGAGCCCCGAGGAATGGAGCCTGCTGTCTATGAACTCAGACCTCTGAAACGGTGAGTCCCCAAATAAACCTTTCCTCCTCTCCAGTTGTTCTGGTTGGGTCTTTTAGTCGCAGCACCAGAAAAAGCTGGCTAAAATATGTAGTTAAGAAAACAATAACTTCTGGCACAATGGACAATAGAGACATATTAATTATTGTACATTATTATCACTACAGATTATTAAATATCAATTATTATTATTAATAATAATAAAGTAGTTGGAAAAGTGGTTCTTTCTAACTCACGGTCTAGACAGAAATGAAACCATGTACTTTGACGTAACTTACCGTATGATCTACAGTAAGTACAGGGAGAGACAAGCTATTGCAGAATTCTGTACATACCGGGAAGTAGTCTTCCAGTCATATTTCCATAACAGAGCTACGGACTTTTGTGTGACTGTAGCAAAAAAAAAAAAATGAGTCACACAGAACACAGCAAAGTATGTTTGTTTAGCACAAAACTAAGATGAAGGAGGTAGCAATGATTCACCTTGACTACAGGGAATGATTTTTGGAAAGAATAAAAATGTAAGTAAAGACGTTTTATTTCCAAGCATTTAAGAGGCAATTATAGACAATTCACAGTTTAAAAAAAAGAAGAAGAAGAAGAAGCAGTATGCATTTGAAAGCTTATGAATAACAAATGAGACTCATTCAGGTAATAATAGGTTCTACCAAAGTTGCTGGAATATTCTGTCAATATTAAGAAGGACAAATACATCCATGCTTAGCTATTTGAAGAAGAAATTCACTTGTGTATTTTTAATCACTCCTCCAAAAGAATAAAAGTGTACTCAGTAAGCAAGTTGGTGGTCCTAATCAGGGTCAAATTTTTAACAATAGGTCAACTGCTAACATATACAAAAGGACCCACACAGCAGTAACGTTAGGGGGAAAAAAATGTGAAATTCGCCTAAGCTGCTACAATTTGGGGACAAAGACATTATGCTCCAGTGGTCTTCAGACCCTCAATTACCACAACAAAACAGCAAATGCTTTGAGCAAGGGCTATTTCATGATAGGTCGGTTGTACATTTCTCAAAAAAAAAAAAAAAGATTTTAAGGTGCTTGTTTTTTTTAATATATATATGTATTTTTGCACTAGTTTCACCTTTCTCATTGACCTTAAAAGGTACAACACTATTCTGCAGTAATTACCGTAAAACTAGCTAAAGAAGTGTGCTGCTGTGAACTTGCAAGTGGAGAATAAACTTAGAAGTTTTAGGACATTCAATTAAATACTCAGGAGATGTGGGGTTTTTTTTTTTGTCTGTTTTTCTTCAGAAGGTACCTCGATAACAGAAAAGCAAATGCTGCGACTCTTACTTCTTCAGTGCTCTCCTGGTAAAAAATGTCCTTCTTTCTGAAGAGTTAGGGCTGTATTTGTATGCCCTTTGGTTTATAAGGTTCCACCAAAAGGGGATCACCGAGGGTAGACCTTTCAGAAAGGAGACAGCATGACTCTCCTGCCCTCCAGTTTTATTGGGGGGTCCCAGAGAAGTTTCGGGAGAATGCTGCCTGTTTCCAACTCTGGATCTTTAATGACATCAGACTCTGGAGTCTCCCCAACCATGACTGTTCTAGGTCACGTTGGCACCGTGCTGACCAGTTCTAATTGGCACCTGTTCTTACAGACTTTGTGGTTAGGGGGAATTCTCCCTGTCTCCCTGCATTCTGGCATCTGGTCTGTGTAAGGATCACACAAGTCCCCCTTGCAGGGTAAAGTGTGTTCTTTGTAGAGTGAGGGGGTCTTTATTTCTTCTGCAGGTGACAGGTGGTTTTCTGAGGAATGTAGCCTATCCTGTGAACTTCAGCCAGAACAGGGCTGCAGGTAAATGGCTTCTCAAACGTGAAAGCTTACGGGGATCAACACGGTGGGTACAGACTATGGAGCCATTTCCCAGCCTCATATTGCCACCACTCATGTCTGTCTGTCCCTATGGTCAGGATCTGACACACAGGCACCAAGTTCAGTTTCAAATATTTTCAATGTCTAAAGCAATCTTATTAAAAATAAGTCAAGGAACATTCAGGAATTGGTTTTTCTTCCATACTCAACTTTCCTAAATGATGCATCCATTATTATAGCTTATTATTATTTATTAGTATCTTTATTTATGCTATTAATTATTAATATTGATGATGGTAGGTTATTGTCAATCATAATGAGAGATGGAAAGCTACTTCTGTCTTATACTCTTAGCTATTCTTTTAATTCCTTCTATAAACTCAGTGCATAAAAAATGTTCTGACGTAGAGGGATGAATATACTGACTTCTGTGATTCTCAAACTGTACCCTCTTTTTTGGCTTTAGTACTGGGAATTGAACTCGGGGGCATTCAACCACCCGAGCCACCTCCCCAGCCCTATTTTGTATTTTATTGAGAGACAGGGTCTCACTGAGTTGCTTAGCATCTCGCTTTTGCTGAGTCTGGCTTTGAATTCGTGATCCTCCTGCCTCAGCCTCCCCAGCTGCTGGGATTACAGGCATGAGCTACAACACCTGGCAAAATGTATCCTCTTAAACCCTGAAGAGAACAGGTCAGAGGAGCAGCCCAGCCTTATGATTGCATGATCCCTTCCTGTAAAGATTTTATCAAGCGTTAAAATGTATCCACTTTAGACAGTGAAGAAAAAATTTTTTAAATTTATCATGTTGATTTTGAAGGTACGTAGCTGTGAGAAACCCAATTTTTTTGCATATGATTTCTCAGCAGTCATGATGCATATGCAGAAATTTTTGCAAAGTGAGAAAAATCTAATCCACACAATGTTCTCCTGAGTGATGAAATTTTCAGGGACAGTGAAGTGGATAAAATATATTTTGCAGCCATTCAAAGAACAATTTATAATTTATGACGTGAGGTTAACTTCTTGTCATTTGTCGACTGTATCTCAGTTTTCTGAAGGTGTTTCAAAGCTTGTAGACCCTGGGTCTCTGAGACCTGCAAGAAAACACCCTTCTACTTACACCTCTGCTTTAACTAGACCTTATCAAATCAGGATCATTCAACACACTCAACACCTGCTGAAAAAGTCATATTTACAACTGGGAAAGATTGACAGAGAACTCTGTCGACTCCTAAATGGGGAAATATTATAATGCTGACCCCTGTTTTGAGAAGACAATTTAGAAAGTCAGAAATAGGCAAACTTTTATGAAAGGAATCAGCTTATTTTTTAGGAAAAAAATTATAAAGCTATCACTGGGACATTTCATTTATTCAGATTCAATGCAGTAAACTGCCTTCCCTTCGGAATATGCAAATTATCTTTGGGATTTAAATGCTGGCCAGCTAAATTACTTAGGCAATTTAAAAAAAAATCCAATTCAGACTTATTTTGCAACACAATGTTCTTTTCTCCTGAGGTTTCAGCTCCCAGGGACTCCTGACATCCAAGGTCTGAGAAGGGAAAGTAATCGGAGATGAGTGGAAGGCACATTTTTATCTCTATTAGAATACCAATTCTGTAACCCTATTTTGTAGATAATAAATGCTATGGAATATATCTTAAATAATTGCAAGAAGTCAATTCGATTCTGGTGTTATTTTTGCATAGTATAATAACTTAAAATTTACAATGATTATATTGTATATTTCCAAAAGACT